>NW_028318616.1:992500-1110000 GCF_062004578.1 Staurois parvus
ACCTGTTCAATTGCTTGGTAACACAAATTGCTAATCAGCCAATCACATGGCAGCAACTCAATGCATTTAGGCATCTAGACATGGTGAAGATGACTTGCTGAAGTTCAAACTGAGCATCAGATAGGGGAAGAAAGGGGATTTAAGTGACTCTAAACGTGGCATGGTTGTTGGTGCCAGAAGGGCTGGTCTGAGGATTTAAAAAACGGCTGATCTACTGGGATTTTCACACACAACCATCTCTAGGGTTTACAGAGAATGGTCCGAAAAAGAGAAAATATCCAGTGAGCGGCGGTTGTGTGGACAAAAATGCTTTGTTGATGTCAGAGGAGAATGGGCAGACTGGTTCAAGATAATAGAAAGGCATGCTATCATGTCAATATGGACCAAAATCTCTGAGGAATGTTTTCAACACCTTGTTGAATCTATGGCATGAAGAATTGAGGCAGTTCTGAAGGCAAAAGGGAGTCCAATCTGGTACTAGCAAGGTGGACCTAATAAAGTGGCTGGTGAGTGTGTATGTATATATATATATATTACTGTATATCCTGTATTATAATGATAATGTGGGCGGCACAGTGGCTTAGTGTTTAGCACGTCTGCCTTGCAGTAAATAGGTTATGGGTTCGATTCCCGACCATGGTGCCTCCTGCATGGAGTTTGCATGTTCTCCCTGTGCTTGCGTGGGTTTCCTCTGGGTGCTCTGGTTTCCTCCCACACTCCAAAGACATGCTGGTAGGTAAATTGGCTCCTGTCTAAATTGGCCCTAGTATGTGTATGTATGAATGTGAGTTAGGGACCTTAGATTGTACGCCCCTTGAGGGTTAGGGACTGATGTGAATGTTCAATATATATATATGTGTAAAGCGCTGTGTAATTTGACAGCGCTATATAAGTACCTGAAATAAATATTGTATTAGTGACATCAAGAAGAGTGATGCCACTCCTATAGATTATAACTTAGACTTGGAAAGTGGTGAGACCGGTCCTGTAAAATGTATTTAGAGGGTTATAATGCCAATCCTGTAAATTGTAAATTATTTTTGGAGCGCAGTGATATTTATATTGGGAGTCTAGTAATGTAACTCCACGTAAAAATAAAACAAGTTAATGCCCTGCAAGCCTCTAACAGACCAATCTACAGTAAACACAAGACACAATTCAAAAAAGGAATATACTGTTTATTTCAGGTACTTATATAGCGCTGTTAATTTCAGCAGCGCTTTACATATATATTGTACATTCACATCAGTTCCTAACCCTCAAGAGGGGTACAATCTAAGGTCCATAATTCACATTCATACATACACATACTAGGGCCAATTTAGACAGGAGCCAATTAACCTTCCAGCATGTCTTTGGAGTGTGGGAGGAAACCGGAGTCCCTAGAGGAAACTCACACAGGCACAGGGAGAACATGCAAACTCCAGGCAGGTGATACTGTGGCTAGGATTTGAACCAACAACCCTAGTACTGCCAGGCAGAAGTGCTAAACATTTAGCCCCTGTGCTGTTTATAGATCACAACATTGACCACTGTAGTCTATAACCAGTATTACCAGTATTCCGTCTTTTACTATAGAATAAAACCAATATGAAATCGTAATGTAATTCCTGAGGGTGCCATTAGTTCTAATGGCACACCGCCCAGACTGGAAATCGCAACAGTACTGGGAACCTTGGTTCTCATGTGGGCTGCAATTTCCCAAGTAGTGAAGGGACTTCTTTCCTGCGCATCCCGGGGCACGGGAGTCCATTCAAATGAATGGGCTCTCGTGCCCACGCAAATCACGGCCCACACGGTTGCAAAGGTGTGAACCAGGACCAAAGCATGAGCTTAAAAAAGACACTAGTGTGCATGGAGCTGAAAGGAAAATTTTCACTTTCAAGTAACTTATATTGCATTATGAAATACAACTATTGTCTGTGATGTTATGGCAATGCTGAGGTTATAATATGAAAGTGCATGCTGTGACTATAGGTTTTCTTTAGATTTTTCTTATTTGCTCTCTTTTGGTAGGTAAAATACACCTGTGACAGCATTCTATTATATCTGACTGACAAATGCAAACAAAAGTATCTGTTCATCCAGCAAGAAATCTTGAGATCTGATAACGTCCTGTGCTGTCTGCCTCTGGACTGTTATTATTATTATATTATTATTATACATGATTTATATAGCTTCAACAGTATACTCAGCGCTTTACAATATAAAGGAGCTAGGTAAGCTGCAATACAATAAATGTTTAACACTGCTGTAATAAATTTCAACATATATTTATATTTGTCTAATGTAAGCAAAAATGTCATTTATAATTGTAAAGCAGTGATTTCACGTTTGTAAACAAAAATTTAGATTTAGACTGTAGTGATGTCACTACTTTTGTTCAAGGTAAAAAAACACTGTGCATATGCAACTGCCTTCTAGCCAGTGATTGGTAAGTGGTTGGCCATGGAGTGGCAGTGCACACTCTGTGCCAACCATGGGCAGTTGGAGCAAGGGAGCAAAGAATGGGCACAAGGTGGTACACCCATTCAATGGCATGCATTAGAAGGGGGTGCAGTTCTGCATCCTTGACCTGGGCGCTGGATGATCCTGTCCCAGTACTGGCTACTACAGTGATCCTCACTGTTTTCTGGGTCCTGTGCCAAGCAGTTACCCTGCATAGTGAACACACAGAGTCGCTCGCTTGTCACTCACAAAACTCCTTGCATTTTTTTCAAGGATGCAAAGTGTTCTCTGACTGAATGAGATGGATATCATGACATCACCTGTCCAACTCTTGCAATCTGTATCATCAGCAATCCTCAGCCCCCACAATGCCACCCAAAGTGTCACCAACCCCTGTGCAGTGCCCCTTAGGCTGCTGAAAAGCCTCCAGCCCCTCATAGTGCCACCAATGCAACAGTGTCCAACAGTGCCTTCCAACTTTCCTCCAACCAGCTGCAGATCCCCTAACCTACCACCGTGCCTCCCAGCCCCGATAAAGCCTCCAACTCCCCATAATTTCCCACAGTGCCCCAAGCCACCTGGGAGTCCCCAGTCCCCACAATGCCGTCCAACCTCCCAAAGTGTCGCCAATCCCTTTGCAGTGCCCCCCTTACCTGCTGCAAAGTCCCCAGCCTCTCATAGTGCCACCAATGCAACAGCATTCAACAGTGCCTTCCATCTTTCCTCCAAACAGCTGCAGATCCCCTTACCTACCACAGTGTCTCCCATGACTCATAAAGCCCCCAACCTCCCACAATTGCCCCCCAGTACCCTAAGCCACCTGAAAGTCCTCAGCCCCCACAAAGCCTCCCAAAGTGTTGCCAAGCCGTTTGCAGTGCCCCCTAGCCTGCTGCAAAGCCTCCAGCCCCTCAAAGTGCCACCAAACCAACAGTGCCTCCCAACTTTGCACTGTGCACCCTAGCCCCCGCAGTGCCCTCAGACTCCTGGAAAGATCGCCAGCCTCCTCCAGAGACCAATTACCCCATAGTTGCTCCCCAGCCTCCTCCAGAGACCAATTACCCCATATTTGCCCCCCCAGCCTGCTTCAGAAGCATCATCCTCTACAGGGCCACCAAGTGCCTTATAAATTACAATACATATTTTGCATTCCAATCATTTCATTGCATGCTTATAAACTTTATTTTTTTTTAACTCTTGGAGCATGGAAGCTTTTGGAAGAATTCGCTGGGCCTTGGTCTCAGTAAGGTTGGGAACCTCGGGTTTAGAATGTTGACCGCTATGTTCCACCACTTCGAACACAACAATACGTCTCCTGGAGATGCCTCTCACTCAGATTCCACTTTAATATCCTGAGATGTGTGAAGCTGGGACTCTATTGTACGTTGGATGAGGAATCCGGCCTGTGCCTGTAGGTTCTCAGTAAGCCCTGAGAGGTTCATCCCCACACGTATCCCAGCTGACGTCCCTATGGTTGTGTCCCCCGGGGGCCGTCAGAGCCGCTCTTTAATCCCTAAAAGATGATGAGGGGGACAACAATGGCCGTGGCAGAGCAGCACCCGCACCACAAACATTCAGAAAAGGCCCCTTGTCTCAGGTCAGGGGAATGAAAGGACGAGCTGAGGCTTTTCTTATGCAGATAGGCCGCATTCTGACCTCACTAACACACACATAATATGGTGGCAAGGACTCATGCCGAGCCTTTATTGACATAATAGTGTGAAATAGCTAATCATATCCAGGTCTCCAAAGAGCAATACCAGCAGTTACAAGATCCATGGGACGATATGAGCCATACCCAGTCCTACCCAACCCCCCCAGCTACGGCTGTAAACATGTTTTCAGCACATCAAACCACAGACTGGTGGATCCATTACCTACCTGTATAAAAACGAGGGCCATAAATATCTCCACCATATCCAATGTCAGGCTAAAGTCTTTTAGGCTAGCAACATATTACAAACTGATTGTACAATCTACTTTAGGGTCACCATACATGTTACAACATGACCATTCAATCAGTGTACAATCAACTTTAGATTTACCAAAACTTTGTTATAAGAGAACCTACCTAAAATATCCAATCAATTTTGTATCCAATCAGGCAGGCCCATACACTTTATGGCATTCTGTACACTAAGATACAGAATTTACCGGAACATAAGAATCCCTGTTATCATAATTGTACATACAGGACACGGGAGGTGATTCTTAGAGTACGGGCTATATACTGTCACCTTCAGCGTAATGTAACCCATGGTGTAGGACTGAAGTCCTGAGTCTTGAACTCCAAGATATGGAATTCACAAGTAAGTCAACATTCCTATTTTTTGCTTTGAATCAAACGTTGCATGATATAGAGTAGGGGTCTACAGACATTTGGGTATATTTTTAAAAAAATATGTACAGGCTGAAAAAATCCCCAACAGAGTCTCCCTTACGCTAAGGTCCCCATCATAGTCCTTCCTGACACCAGGGTCTCCATTAGAGTCCTCCTTAAATCAGAGTCCATCCTTATATCACGGTCCCCATCATAGTCTCCTCGTACATCAAGATTCTCATCAGAGTCCCCCCCCCCCAGGGGTGGACTGACCATTTGGAAACTCAGGCAGTGCCCGAGGGCCCGAGGTCAGTAGGGGGCCCCATGAGATGCCTCTGGTACCTTTTTCATAGGTTTATTTGAGTTTGGGCAATGACACAGGGGCCCCATGATCCCCTATTGCCAGGGGCCCCATGAGTTGTCAGTCTGCCCCTGGTCCACCCTTACATCAGAGTCTCACCTTGCATCAGTGTCCCCATTAAAGTCCTCTCTACATCAGGGTCCCCTTTAAAGTCTCCCCTTACATCAGGGTCCCCATCAGAGTCCTCCTTACATAGGGTCCCTATCTAAGTCTTCCTTACACTACGGTCCCCATCATAGTCCCCCCTTACACCAGGGTCCCCATCATAGTCCTCCATGACATCAGGGTCTCCATTAGAGTTCTCCTTAAACCAGAGTCCCCTTTAGAGTCCATCCTTACATCACGGTCCCCATCATAGTCTCCTCGTACATCAAGATTCTCATCAGAGTCCCCCCCACCCCGGGGCGGACTGACCATTTGGAAACTCGGGCACTGCCCAAGGGCCCGGGGTCAGTAGGGGGCCCCATGAGATGCCTCTGGTACCTTTTTCAGAGGTTTTTTTGAGTTTGGGCAAGGACACAGGGGCCCCATGATCCCCTATTGCCGGGGGCCCCATGAGTTGTCAGTCCGCCCCTGGTCCCCCCTTACATCAGAGTCTCACCTTGCATCAGTGTCGCTATTAAAGTCCTCCCTACGTCAGGGTCTCCTTTAAAGTCTCCTCTTACATCAGGGCCCCCATCGGAGCCCTCCTTACATAGGGTCCCTATCCAAGTCCTCTTACACTAGGGTCTCCATCATAATCCCCCCTTACACCAGGGTCACCATCATAGTCCTCCTAACATCATGGTCCCTATCACAGTCATCCTTACACCACGGTCCACAGCTTAGTCCCCCCCTTATATTAAGATTCCCATCAGAGTCCCCCCTTACATTAGATCCCCACCTTATATCGGGGTCCTCAGCAGAGTCCCCCTTACATCAGGGTCCCCTTTAGAGTCTCTGCTTACGTCAAGGTCCCTAGCATAGTCCCCCTTACATCAGGATCCCATCAGAATCCCCCTTACATCTGGGTCCCTTTCAGAGTCTTCCCTTACATCAGGGTCCTGAGCAGAGTCCTACTTACATCAGGGTTCCCATCAGTCTCCCTTACATCAGGGTCCTCATTAGTGTCCCCATTATATCAGAGTCCCCATCATAGTCCCCCCATACATTAGGATTCCCACCAGAGTCCCACCCTTACATCAGGATCCCCATCAGAGTTCCCCCTTACATCAGGGTTCCTATCAGAGTCTCCCATTACATGGAGGGGGGGTGGTACTTGCAGCAGAGACCATAGGCAGCCTCTGCTGAAGTTAATCTTCTATTTGTGCACATAAAGAATACACCACTGGCCCTCGCTGCTGTCTGGATAAAACATTAGTTTGTAGTATGGAAATTCCTGATACAGAGAATAATGCATCTGTTTCTATTTTATGCTCTTATTTTATATAAAATTTTGCTTCTTTTATTTTTCCCTCATTGGCCCAGATCTGGCCGGGCTGTCGGTGCTTTCAAGTTGAATCCCACACCCTCTCCATGGGGTTAAGCCGAGGTGAACACATTAACTGGAAGATTCTGGGTCATTTCACAAGCTTTTGCCTATTACATGGGATTCTGAATGTAGCATTGGGCATTTCAATGAAGTGTTACCGGATGGGGCACACTATAGAGCCCTGAAAATGAGCCGCAGGGTGAGGCTGGGACACGGAGCCACGCAGGAACATTGAAACTGTGAAGAATCTATTTCCTCCGTTGTGCTTAGGAACGTTCACAGTGTTAGCAGAAGTGTATGTAGTGATGTTTATCATTAAAATAGTATTTTTTTAAATAAAATATTGTATCCTTTTTTCATCCTTTCTTGTATCTAAATGCTGCTGATCTCCTCCAGCCTTTTGCAGCCACTTCTCGCCTCCTCACCACTTGTTATAATCCCATAAATGCTGAACAACTGCAGTTCCGGGGCAGCTGGGGCACATACCCATTGACTTGAATAGGATGGATGTGGTAGGTTGGATGTGGTAGGTTGGATGTGGTAGGGTGGTGGGTGGGAAAAACACAGCTCAATCATGTTTTTACTGCCTACCCAACCATAAATGTAAACCATCCCTTATGATCCCCAACTGAGGTACTGTATATGTGACAATTTAAGCTATCCATTCCACTTTGTGGGAGTTCTGTTGGCCCCCTTGTGCCCAACATCATTTGATTGAAAAAGTAAAGGAAAAAGTGTCAGTTGAACAGCGTTTTTATAAGTGCCAAAATACCTGCTGATTCTGCCTGACAGCTTGTGAATCGGTAACTTACCCTGCGCTTATTCTGTGCCCGTGCAAAAGGAGGGGTTATGGAAATGAGGAGAAGGCTGGCTCTGTGTTCTTTGCAATTCATCAGAAATTAAGTAGACAGGGCTGACACCAAATGAATAGGAGATCAGAGCTGTGTTGTCATGTGGGGCAGGGGGGAGATTGGGGGTCTAATAGACCCCTGATGTCTCCATAAAGACAATGAGGGAGATTTACTAAAACTGGAGCACTCAGAATCTGGTGCAGCTGTGCATGGTAGCCAATCAGCTGCTAACTTCAGCTTGCTCAATGAAGCTTTGACAATAAAACCTGGAGGCTGATTGGTTTCTATGCAGAGATGCACCAGATTTTGCACTCTCCAGTTTTAGAAAATAACCTATCACCTGCCTATGTTATCACAATAAAGTTAAAGTGTTACTAAACCCGGACCCTGCATTCACTATATCCGGTCTCCCCGGACCCTGCATTCACTATATTTGGTCTCTCCAGACCCCGCATTCACTATATCTGCACTCCCCGGACCCTGCATTCACTATATTCACTCTCCCCGGACCCTGTATTCACTATATTCACTCTCCCCGGACCCTGCATTCACTATATCTGCACTCCCCGGACCCTGCATTCACTATATTCACTCTCCCCGGACCCTGCATTCACTATATCTGCACTCCCCAGACCCTGCATTCACTATATTCACTCTCCCCGGACCCTGCATTCACTATATTCACTCTCCCCGGACCCTGCATTCCCTATATCAGTGGTTCTTAACCTGGGTTCGATCGAACCCCAGGGGTTCGGTGAGTCAGTCTCGCGGGTTCGGCGAAGGTGAAGACCCACACCCGACTCATATGATTCGTGATGACATGCCCCGCTTGTCCATCATTGGCTGCAGGTGGTCACGCAACATCGCTTAGCCCAGTGGTCGGCAAGCCGCGGCTCGCGAGCCACATGCGGCTCTTTACACGCTTTAATGCGGCTCTTGTGTGCCGGGCGCCCGCTCCCCTCCCTCCTCTCGGGCGTCAGGGACTCTGCAGCATGATCCAAAAAAAAAAAACAGCCAGGGCAGCGCGCTCAAATGCAATGATTGGCCAGTCTCGCTGCCACTCACATCCTGATAGCCAGTGATTGGCTGTCAGGATGTGTGTAGGCGGGGCAGCGTGACGAACGTGAGAGGAGCTAGGCTCCTCTCACAGTCCGCCCTGAAGACCGGAACGGCGCGGGAATACGGCGAGAGGAACGCGCGGAGCAAAGGTAAGTGAATTGACACAGGGGGGACTTGGCTTACTACTTGCTACTTACTTACTACTACTATATAAGGGATGAATTAATATGGGGGATGAATTACTATGGGGGATGAATTACTATATGGGGGATGAATTACTATGGGGGATGAATTACTATGGGGGATGAATTACTATATGGGGGATGAATTACTATGGGGGATGAATTACTATATGGGGGATGAATTACTATGGGGGATGAATTACTATATGGGGGATGAATTACTATATGGGGGATGAAATACTACGGGGGATGAATTACTATATGGGGGATGAATTACTATGGGGGATGAATTACTATATGGGGGATGTATTACTATGGGGGATGAATTACTATATGGGGGATGAATTACTATATGGGGGATGAATTACTATGGGGGATGAATTACTATATGGGGGATGAATTACTATGGGGGATGAATTACTATGAGGGATGAATTACTATGGGGGATGAATTACTATATGGGGGATGAATTACTATGGGGGATGAATTATTATATGGGGGATGAATTACTATGGGGGATGAATTACTATATGGGGGATGAATTACTATGGGGGATGAATTACTATATGGGGGATGAATTACTATGGGGGATGAATTACTATATGGGGGATGAATTACTACAGTGGTTCTTAACCTGGGTTCGATCGAACCCCAGGGGTTCGGTGAGTCAGTCTCGCGGGTTCGGCGGAGGTGAAGACCCACACCCGACTCATATGATTCGTGCAGTAAATATTCATTATTATGTTTTTGTGTGAAAATCATGTTTTAATGGTTTTGTTCTTTGTTCTTAACGGTTTTGTTCATTTTGCGCACCTATGTATAAATATATACCTAAATATATACCTATGTTTTGAATTTTAAAAATCATATTTTATTTTTCCAATTAAGAAGGGTTCGGTGAATGCGCATATGAAACTGGTGGGGTTCAGTACCTCCAACAAGGTTAAGAACCACTGCACTATATCCATTCTCCTGGACCCTGCATTCACTATATCTGGTCTCCCCGAACCCTGCATTCACTATATCTGCTCTCCACGGACCCTGCAGTCACTATATTCACTCTCCCCGGACCCTGTATTCACTATATCCGGTCTCCCCGGACCCTGCATTCACTATATTCACTCTCCCCGGACCCTGCATTCACTATATCCAGTCTCCCCGGACCCTGCATTCACTATTGTCTAGTAGGACCCCTTCATCAGGCATGCGACGTCACATGCCTGATGAAGGGGTCCTGCGAGACTCTGAAACATTGCCTTGCTGGAACTATGTGATCGTTCATTAAAACTTTTGGACCTATATTGGTGATCCTTGGTGTGCTGGTGACATTCTCCCGTGCTGGTGACATTCTTCCTTGCTGATTCTGTTTGGTTCCAGCCGACGGTTGCTGCAGCACCCACTTATACACACAGCCATTTTTAATGCAGGAACGTGTGCGTTTGGATTGTACACTTGGGTTTCTGATCATGTTACCTCCGTGATTGGCTGTCACAGCAGTCACATGATCAGAAAGCTCCCAATTGCAAGTAGAGATCGGGAGCTTTCCGTTAGACGCAGGTAACTGCACAGGGCCCACGCTCTCAGCACAGCTGTGCTTACATTCTAGTACGCAAAAATATGCAGCCTCTTGGCGCCAAGCAGTTAAGGCCGGGTAGAGATCCAGAGCGCATCTGAGCACGCTCCATAATGGCGGTGCCTGTGGGGGTGGAGCCACTAAATGAGGCGGACTAAAAAAACCCTCAACTCTAAACATATAACCTGTAAAGTCTTTTAAAGCATCAACTGTGGAGTATTTAGCTTGACATGTTTGGTATCTATTTACTCAATACATAGTTACATAGTTAGTCTGGCTGAAAAAAGACAAAAGTCCATCCAATTCAACCATTAAAAAAAAAAGGTTTTAATCCTATACCCACAGTTGATTCAGAGGAAGGCAAAAAAAAAAAAAACCCCAGCAAAGCATGATCCAATTTGCTTTTGCAGGGAAAAAAAAAATCCTTCTTGATCCCACGAGAGGCAATCGGATATTCCCTGGATCAGCTTTACCTATAAATGTTATATCCAGTTATATTCTGTGTATCTAGGAAAGAATCCAGGACTTTTTTAAAGCAATCCACTGAGCTGGCCAGAACCAACTCTTGAGGGAGTCTATTCCACATTCTCACAGCTCTCACTGTGAAGAAACCTTTCCGTGTTTGGAGATTAAATTTCTTTTCCTCCAGGCGTAAGAGAATACAACTCATTCTTTTACATTTTCCCCCAAAATTGTGAATAATATTTAGTTTATTTTTCCTGAAAAATATGCATTTATATTTCCTGAAAATATGCATTTGATAAACAACAATATAAAAACTTGCAACTGCCATCATTTTACAGGGACTCTGCTTTCGGAAAAGATATTATTTGGTATTTGATATTATTTGGTTTAAAGTATTTTTTTGCCAAAAAGATACAGATTTTAAAATGTGTGAAAATTAAAAATTCTCTGGTTGAAAAGTGGTTAAAAAGGTGAAATATGAAAAAAAAAATTGAAATGGTATTTTATATTTAAAAATAGCCATTATTTATGGTACATGGTGGCCCTTGACCTCCTGAGGAACTACAAGTACCAGGGTATCTCGCCAGCGCCAACACGGCGTAGAGAGCCAGAGCCGCTAGTCCTTAATGAACGCGCCCTACACGCCCATATTCATGAGCACATATAGAGTTTTCTGTTCTCGCTCCTCTAATTGCTGCACTAAACACTTCCTTTCCCTGACGGCAAACGTTTCAGATGGCCGTAAGACGATTATTAAAGCGAAAGGAGGTGGATTACCCACAAGCGTCAGGACACAAGTAATGTAATAATTGCCTAAAATGTTTCCAGATGTCGGGTATTTTCTATTTGCTTGTAATGTCAGTAATTAGACTCACTAAATGAAGTAGGCCCTTTTTCACAAACGCAGCTTTATTTTGTAGCTGAAACGCAACACTGACCAAGAATTTCCAGCATCATCGGCAGCCATTTTCCTGGCCGACAAGAGGTGACAGGTTTTTTTTTACAATAATTTACAATTGTGGGTATTGAAGGCAAGTTTGTAGCTGCAGCAAAGAGGGAAAAAAAAAAAAAAGTAAAAAAAAACTTTGACAAAGTATTAGTGCCCCCTGCTGGTTACGATTGTATATAACTTCACAGTGGTCACAGAAACCACAAAAATACTGAGATTGGTTTTCCAGTTTATAAAAATGTATGTATAATGGTTTTACACATTTTCCATTTTTTAAAATGTATTACAGTCAGAAATAAAAAAAAAAAAATACCATTAATAATATGTGTATCATTTTTTAGGCAGTAGTATTGTACTTTGTTAGCCACCAATAAATGCAAAAAGTTGAGTTTAAAGTATAACTAAAGGCACAAGTTTTTTTTTTTTGTTTTGTTTTGTTTTCGATTTGGGCAGAATGAAAAGGGATTAGACCAGCTGTCAGTTTGTATTGCTGCCAGTGTCCCAGTCAGGTTAGAAAGTTGGCAGGGTTTAGCCCAAAGCTGTGGCCTTGATGGTTTTGTGGGGCTAGTAAAAGTAACAGCAGGCATCTTGAGATGTTTTTACTTAGAGAAGACTTTTTATTTTTACGCATCATTCACATGGGCGCTACACCTGTAGTCTGCGAATGGGCTGTGTACGTAACGAGAGATGATCAGAGACTATGGACATTATAGAGGAGATGGTCGGAGATTGCAAACAGGATATAAGAGACGGTCAGAGACTGTAGTCATTATAGAGGAGATGGTCAGAGACTGCAGACAAGATATAAGAAACGGTCAGAGACTGTGGACATGATACAGGATAGGGTCAGAGATTGCAGACAGGATATCAGAGACGGTCAGAGACTGTGGACATTATACAGGAGATAGCCAGAAACTGTGGATATTATAGAGGAGATGGTCAGAGATTGCAGACAGGGTATAAGAGATGGTCAAAGATTGTGCATATAATACAAGAGATGGTCAGAGACTGCAGACATTATCCAAGAAACAGTCAGAAGCTGAGGACATCATACAAGAAATGGTCAGAAACTGCAGACATCATACAAGAAATGGTGAGGAACCACGGGCATGATACAAGAAATGGTCTGAGACTGTGGACATGATACAAGAAACGGTCAGAGATTGTGGACATAATACACGAAATGGTCAGAGATTGGGCACATGATACAAGAAATGGTCAGAGACTACGGACATGATACAAGAAATGGTCAGAGACTGTGGACATGATACAAGAAATGGTGAGAAACCACGGGCATGATACAAGAAATGGTCAGAGACTGTGGACATTATACAAGAAATGGTCAGAGATTGTGGACATAATACAAGAAATGGTCAGAGATTGTGCACGATACAAGAAATGGTCAGAGACTACGGACATGATACAAGAAATGGTCTGAGACTGTGGATATGATACAAGAAACGGTCAGAGATTGTGGACATAATACAAGAAATGGTCAGAGATTGTGCACATGATACAAGAAATGGTCAGAGACTGCGGACATGATACAAGAGATGGTCAGAGATTGTGGACATGATACAAGAAATGGTCAGAGATTGTGGATATGATACAAGAAATGGTCAGAGACTACGGACATGATACAAGAAATGGTCAGAGATTGTGGACATGATACAAGAAATGGTCAGAAACTACGGACATGATACAAGAAATGGTGAGAAACCACATGCATGATACAAGAAATGGTCTGAGACTGTGAACATGATACAAGAAAAGGTCAGAAACAGCCAACATGATACAAGAAATGGTGAGAAACCACAGGCATGATACAAGAAATGGTCAGAGATTGTGGACATGATACAAGAAATGGTCAGAGATTGCGGATATGATACAAGAAATGGTCAGAGATTGCGGATATGATACAAGAAATGGTCAGACACTACGGACATGATACAAGAAATGGTCAGAGACTGTGAATATGATACAAGAAATGGTCAGAGATAATGCACATGACGCAAGAAATGGTCAGAGACTGAAGACATAACAGTAGAAATGGTCAGAGACTGTGCATATGATACAAGAAATGGTCAGAGATAATGCTCATGATACAAGAAATGGTCAGAGACTGAAGACATAACACAAGAAATGGTCAGAGACTGTGCATATGATACAAGAAATGGTCAGAGATAATGCCCATGATACAAGAAATGGTCAGAGACCGCAGACATGCTGCAGGAGAACTTCAAAGACTGTGAACATGCTCTAGAAGTTGTTGGAGACTGGGGACATGTTTCTGGAGACAGTCACAGACTGCAAACATGAGACTGCTAGAAATCACTGCTATAACAAGGCAATAGACAAACACAGATTAGTGTCTGCAGGGGCCCTAAGGGCCATATAAAAAGTGCCAAAGGGCCACATGCGGCCACCTGGGCAACACAGCATTTAACAACTTCATCACCAGAATAGCAAATACACTGTCTATCAGCCCTTCACGCATTATGTGGCTTGCCATGGCACAGGTATGCTGTCCGCTATGCCTCTATAAGCCTTTGGTGGTGAGCAGTGCTGTATGTAACAAAAAGATTGCAAAATACAAGGGAAACCTGGAAAAATAAAGCTGTAGAGTCACGTTTCTTTATGATCCTTTCTCCACAGGAGGATGAGGTAAAGTAGATGGCTTGTGCCAGGGAATGTGTTTTACATTTCTTGTCCCCTCCCCGGCTCTCTCCCTCCACAGGAGACATCGAAATTCAAAAGAAGAGTTGCAGAACCCCTCCTGAGCACGAACGCGTCATTTTCCAGACGCAGCATATTTCATGTCTTACATTAAAGATCTGCGCGCCGAGCAAACTGTGAGAGACCCGAGACTATCTGTCTCATATGCTGAATGCCAGACCCTGGCTCCAATACAGAAGGGCTCGATTATGAACTCTGGAGCAAAAGTGGAGCCAATGTCTACAGCAACCAGTCAGATTTATGACTTTTCTTTGGCATTGAATGAAACCTGATTAGCTGCTATGGGCAATAACTGGAGTGAGATATCATGACATTTGGAAAGATAAGTATGTAGGTAGGTGCAGTCTCTCTTCTCCACTGCAGGTAGCGATCAAACTACAGCGGCATTGTAGATGGAGAGGAAGTCAGGAGGAACATACTCTATGGTTTCCTGGGTCACTGGAAAAGGGATCATGTTGGATGCTGCCGCCCTATAAGACTCTGATGGCCATCTTGGGTTAGGCAGAGTCTATTTAAAACCCTGGCTGTTGGGCATGGTGCAGATTTTGCGGGTGGACAGTGTAGGAACAGGTTACCCATCTTTCAGGGAGAGTGAACAGTGATATGGAAAGGTTCTGGACAAGTAGGGACAGGATAGGGACAAGCTTTCTTTTCCAGGAATCTTCCCAAGTTGGCAGAAACCAGCCAAGCCACATTCCACCCTCAGGGACAGTAGATCAATCGCACAATGTAGACCAGTGGTTTAAAACCTTATTGAGACCAGGGCACTCCAAATTCTTCCAAAACCTTGCTCGCAATAACATATGGGAATATAAAATATGTACTGAAATGCTGGAAGGCTCTAGGTGGGGCTGGGTACCTGTGACAGATCCAACCAGGACAGGGGCTTTGGAGGGGACTAGCCTTCTACCCATGGAAGAGACCAAGGATTTTGTCTGCTTCTCCAGATCAGAGCGTGCAAAAGAGCTCAGTTCAGCGTCTGATCACATGGAGAAAGCGGATCAGTCTGTGATGATGGATAACTTGATAAACACTGAGAGCGAGACTTGGATTAATTCTCTGGATAAAGACAATAAAGTTTCCCTTCTGGAGTGGATGGAAAGGTGTAATATTAATCTTATACAGGTTAATGGTCAGAGGAAATATGGTGGCGCTTGTGCAGACTGGGTTGGTAAAGCTCCTCCACTAGTGATAGAAATATTTATCAACAATCTCCATCAAGAAATCTATGAAGAAAAATTAATTCCACTTTTTCAGATTGTTGAAATATTGTACGAGTTTTGCCTTATGATGACTTTTCTAGTGGACAGATTACACAAGTGAAAGACAGCATGTGTAATTTACTTTGTGTATTCAGGGTTGTGGGCTCCGGACTGGCTGGGGTGGGCTCCCTGACTGGTCTGGGTGACTGGCTGTAAATTAGTTTATTGTTAATTAGATCACTGTTTAATTAGGTGCTGCTAGCTGTTCATTAGATGTACTGATGATATTACCATTTAAAGTTTGCGTTGTTTAGAATAATGTGATCAAGCTCTTATCTGATTTTGTGCGGTATGAATTTTGTGTGAATTTTCAATAAAGTTCACTTCCTGATTGCACCTAAGCTCGTGTCGTCTAGTTCTTGGGTGCAATTGCCAGCTATAATACTTTGTTCCTGAGTTCCAGTGACGAGGAAGCTGTTCTCTGACAGAAGCACTCAGGTGGGGTGTCAGGTGGTCTGTCACAGTACCACTATGAGAGGATGGGGGGTTCTGGAAGGGGAGAGGGGATTCTATATCAGCCATCAGCCTTGGTAGCCCTATACAGGATGAGGTTTCTGCTGAATGTTGGGGATAACTGTGGGGGGTGAGGTCTGTCAAGGAGGGTGGTGGGGACTTTGCAGGAGCATCATGGGAGACTGTAGGCCTTTAAGGGGCTGGGTGACATGATTGGAGGTTGGGGGCATTATGGGGGAGGCTCTGCAGCAAGCTAGGGAGTTGGGGGGCAATGTGGGCACTGAAGGCTCTCAGGGGGCCTGAGGGCATTGTAGGAACTTGAGGTCCACTGTGGGCCACTATGGAAGGTTGAATGGCACTATGGGAATTGAAAAGCACTGTGGGAGCTTAAGGGATTTGCAGCTCACTGGAGGCCCAGAGGGAAGGAGGCTGCAGCCCAAGAGTAGGCCACAGCCCGGTTGTTGAGTACCACTAGTATGCTGAGAGCTCAAAGACATTAAAAGGCCTCTAGGGGGTGCTTTAGGGAAAACCAAGCGGTATCTAAAAAAAAACAGGAGCTGCAGACCGAATTTAAAAAGGCCATAAAGAGTTTATTTCATAATAAACATCCAAAGGACAAGCAAAAACATTAGACAGGTTCTAGTGGGCCCCTTCGTCAGGGCTTAAATTGCTGGCAGGAGTCAGGGGAGATCCCTATTGAGCAGAAGTGTTTTCCCCACTGATGTCCCCATTGGAGGATCTCCCCTCTATTCCTGTTCTGGTGACAACCCACAATTTGGAATTGTCTTTCACTCTTGGTAATAATGGAAAACAGGAGAAGGAGAGGGTGAATCTCTTTAAAGGGGGCACAGACAGAAATAAAAACCCGGCAGGTGTTCTAATCCATCTCCACTCTATCCAACACTAAATACAGAAGTTTTGTGTTTAGTTATACTTTAATTTCAAGTCTGAAGACTCACACTTCTATTTACTTTAACTGCATTTCTTTATACACAGCAGGTCCGAATGAGATCCAGTCGAGTTGCAGATGAAGTTTTCTGACTTTCAGATGAGGCAAGTTTTGCGTTGAAGTTTGAGTAGCGCCATCTTAAACAAAGCCTGTCTACATGAGCTGTAGGAAAGAGTTCATACTGCAATGTGGAAATCGCATGTTAAATGATCCAATAGGAGCACACATGACCATCAGTCCAGTGGCGGGGTGTAATTTTCACACTTCTATACAGCCAGCTCTTTTTTATGGACACGCTGAAAGTTCTGTATAAATCGATTCGGCTCATCACAAAATATTCACAATGAGACTGGACATTGTAGGTCCCCAGTGGAGTGCGTTCTGGAATTCTACACACTTTTCTGTGCCACGGGTTACATGTGCTATTCATTCCCTGCGAAGGTATTTTCCCCAATATAATTCAATTACAATCCGCCATTCTGCATTGGAATCATTTCAAGACCGTCCTGGGCACATTTGTTTCCGATTACAGTCTGCTTCTCGGGAAACGCCAGGGAGGCTCAAGCAGTGATAGCAACCATGCTGGATGAATGGTGCAAATGCAACATCCCGTCTTTATTTCACTGCAGAGAATGGAAATCGAATTGGCTGCTGTGGATCATACATCAGCGTTCACCTTCACTCTGCCTGAAAGAACTAATATATAGACATTCGAGGGAATTTACAGATTTTCACAGATATACTGTAGACCTCTGTCTATTGGTAGTGCGACAAATGTCACAGCATGCCACAGATTACTGTGTTGGAATGATGTATTTGAATCTGGCAAAACACAGACAGAACTGTCACATGCAGCATACCTGCAAAGTGATTGAGCTTCTAGGTGGAGCAGATATTTGGAAAAAATCTTGGAGAGTGTCTTTCTAATTATATATATATATATATATATACACAGTATATATATATATATATATATAAATATAATATTAACATTAGATTTTTATACATTATTATTTTATATATTTATAATCTAGTAATACAAGAATTTCTGCACTTTTTTTAAACTCTAATATATACATATATATATATATATATATATATATATATATATATATATATATATATATATACATACAGGTATATAAAAGTGCAGAAACTTTTTGAAGCCCTGTCATATAATATACTCATACTATATTAAAAAATATACATATGAGATATATATATTAATTACGCTTCTTTATTATTATTTTATATGTTTTTTGTAATATAATATACTCATAATATAATATAATATTACAATATCAAATATATACAATAATACATATATATAGTACATATACTAATATATATAATACTTCTATGATATTATTTACTTAGAATGATATATTTTAGTTATGTTATTTATTATAGTGTATAATAAATTCATTACTGTACAATCTCAGAAGACGTCCACACAATTATCACCATCATGGAAGCAGTCCCACTATACTCCACTTTTCTTCAATATGGTGGTATACTTTATTGAATCTGTTGCGGCAATACTGACAGACAATAAAATTGTTGCTGCTATGAACTACTTGAATTTGCCACGTGTCGGTACTTCTAATTACAATGCAGCTTGATCATCATGAATTAGTCGCAGTTACCAACAGCTTGCACGCCATCAGTGTTGTGTCACAAATGCCTTATTGAATCATCCTGATTATTGGTTTTACTTACAGCTGAACCCCAGGTCAACCCCCCCCCCCCCATCACATCAGAGCCCCCCTCACATTAGAGGCCCCCCTTCACATCAGAGGTTCCCCCATCAGATCAGAGCCCCCCTTACATTAGAGGCCCCCCTTCACATCAGAGGTTCCCCCATCAGATCAGAGCCCCCCTCACATTAGAGGCTCCGCTTCACATCAGAGGTTCCCCGATCACATCAGAAGCCCCCCTTCACATCATAGGCCCTCCATCACATCAGAGCTCCCCTTCAGATCAGAGCCCCCTGTGACGGGCGCAGCGTCAGACCCCCAGCCCTTCTCACCAACTTGTGACCGAAGGACTAGCCAATCTAAAACCGCGCTGTCACATGCGTAACAATGCCACGCTCAGCTGCACCCCACACAAAGATTTTCCAGCTCACTGGAAAACACCCTATGTGCCGCAGCCTGAGAGCGATTGTTACTGGGTCAGGTTAATTACCCAATTAACCCTTCACACTGCCACCACCACCTTTTTGTACAGAGTAGGAGGAAACTCTCCAATCTTAGCAGTAACACTATGATGTTTGAATAAGCTTCTGTATACACACTGTCACCGCAGGTAGATGTATGCAGAAGTTTAAAAACACACAGTAGCGCTCTTCAGAGACAGGGATTCTTAGTTTGCATTAAAGAGCTTTAGAAACAGTTCAACACTTTTCAGAAAATAGGATTTATTACTAAAAAGGTCAAAATGGTGCAATAAAAATATTTCCAGAAAAAGTCGTAGCCTATATATATATATATATACTGTATATAAATACAGAAAGCAATAACACAACAGGGAAACAGAAAGAAGTTTAGCGAGGTAGAATACTTGCAGAAATCCTGGTTTAAGCACTGTTCAAGTGAACGAACCAAAGGTTACCGTTTCTCCCAAAGTTGGTTCCAAAGTTGGCTATGACCAAATCCCTCCCAGTTTATATCATGGTCAATAACCTTCCATAGGTGTATGCAGCAGCCTAGCCACTGGCAGGATGATATGCAGAATGATATTCTCAACGTCCAGACACCAGATATGACATATCTGGCTGTGACGGTTAAAGAGATATCGCTTTCTGCTCCCGGGTAGACGTAATCTAGGGGTGTAAGGTATCAGGAGACTTGTATTAAAATGACCTCTCTGAATATATGCTTTGTATTCTGGTATGTATTTCTTACGAGAAATTATGAAAGTGTATACAAAAGTGGTCTCCAGCTGAGATATATGTTTTACTGCTATCCCGGAATGCTTTTGAAGTCCAGTGACTGACAGGTTTATAGCTTTACGATTAGCTTCAGAGCAAGAGTGGGACAGACACCCTGGCATCAGCTAACTGGGTTTACAACCATCAAGGGTATCCAGATGTGCCCTGTGCACTCCTGAACTCAGCACACACACAGACCACATGTCACTCAACAGAAAGGGAGGGGGGCTGATTTTGGAGTGAGAGTGACACAAGATGGAGGATCTTTGGCAAAATGGATGTTCGCATCCACATTTGTACGTACAATTGCTACACCCCCCATCACATCAGGGGCCCCCCATCGCATTACATCAGAGCTGCCCTTCACATCAGAAGTTCCTGCATCACATCAGAACTCTCCTTCATATCAGAGCCCTCCCATCACAACAGAGGTCCTCCATCACATTAGAGGCTCTCCATCACATCAGAGGTTCCCCCATCACATCCTAGCCCCCATTCACATCAGAGGCCCCCCATCACATCAGAGCATTCCTTTCATATCAGAGGTTTCTGTACCACATCAGAAGTCCCCTTTCTGATCGGAATTTCCCCATCACACAAGAGGTTCCCCCATCACATCAAAGCCCTCCTTCACATCAGAAGTTCCCCATCACATCAAAAGGTCCATCTATCACATTAGAAGGTCCAAATCACATCAGAGGTCCCTCCCCCATCACATCATATCACCACTTTATCACTTTAGCCCCCAATCACATCTGAGCCCCACCCCCTTCACAATAGAGGTTCTCCCCATCACATCAGAGCCCAACCCCTTCACAATAGAGGTTCTCCCCATCACATCAGAGCCCCCCTCCTTTAAATCAAAGTCTCCCTTCAAATAAAAGGTCCCCCTTGAACATCAAAGACCCCACATCACATCAGAGCTCCCCTATACATGAAAGCCCCTCAGCACATCACAATTGGCCCAATACTTTAAAAGCCCATTATATGAGTCTCTCCATCACAACATAGTCCATCCATCATCACAGAGTCCCTCCATCACACCATACAGAGCTCCAAACCACACAGTCCTCCATCACATAACCCATACTTCCCAACTTTTTGTGATGGCAATGAGGGACACCTGTTAGCAAAATTATGTAGGCCACGCCCCCTTAAAGAAGAATTATACAAAAAAGTTTTTTCTTTTTACCACTACTATTCCTTTATAATGACTTTTGAGATTTACAGATGCAGCAAGTTAGAAATTGGATGAAAGGTTTAACACTGGGAAACACTTCTTGAAAGATGAAAAGTTCATTTTATATACAACTATATAGATCAGACTAAAATGAGGGACAAACGAGGAGTTAAAAGGACAGAGGGGACTTTGGTCCAAATTAGGGACAGTCCCTTGAAATCAGGGACAGCTGGGAGCTATCCAGAACCCCCCAATTACACAGTTCCCACTTTACATCAAAGCCACGGCACTTGGTTGAGATATAAAGAGGAGAGCCGTGGTTGTGTGAGGCCAGCGTGATCATATAGGGGAGTGCTGGCGAGGGGAGTGTCCATGGGTTGGGGGGTAGATGGGGCTTGTACACAGACACTGCCAGTTTGCGCTGGACGGGTGTCATTGTTAGATATTCTGTATATGGTGTCAAACTGCCGGCCCTCCAGCTGTTGCCAAACTACAAGTCCCATGGGGAATTGCTAAACTGACAGTTACAAGCATGACTCCCAAAGGCAGAGGCATGATGGGACTTGTAGTTTCCCAACAGCTGAAAGGCTTTGACAGCCGTATAGCCATACAGAACAGACAACCTCTCTGCTAACAGGAAACAGAAACTTCTATTATAGAGAAAAGACTTAAGAGTTTAACCATAGACACTGCTACAAACATATAAACACTGCCATCTACTGGTTGAATAATATATCTCTACTGAATACTAAGGTGTAGTTCCCACATGGAAGAAAAATATATTTGAAATATATTTAAAAAATATTCTTTACAAATATATTGACATATATTTGAAATGCTACAATTTTGGCAGTATTCAATATATTTCAAAATATATTTCAATAAATATCTATATATATATACTGCATGTTGAAATGCGTTTTTATTACAAACTAAATGAAAAATATTTTTAAAAATACATTTCAAATATGGGCAGCACAGTGGCTAAATGGTTGGCACCTCCGCCTAGCAGTACTAGGCTCATCGGTTCGAATCCCAACCACGGCACCACCTGCCTGGAGTTTGCATGTTCTTCTATATTCTTCAGATTTTTTTTAACATATAAAAATGTCATTTTAACATATATTTTTACATATATTTGTAAATGCATTCCAAAAATGTAGAGTTGTATTTTTAAAGACATACAGCATATTTGAAATGTATTTTTAAAAATATTTTTCATATATTTTGTAATAAAAACGCATTTCAACATGCAATATAAATATATATATATATATAATTTTTTTTTAATATATTGAATATGGCCAAAATTGTAGCATTTCAAATATACAGTGGGGCAAAAAAAGTATTTAGTCAGCCACCAATTGTGCAAGTTCTCCCACTTAAAAAGATGAGAGAGGCCTGTAATTGGCATCATAGGTAGACCTCAACTATGAGAGACAAAATGAGAAAACAAATCCAGACAATCACATTGGCTGATCTGGAAAGAATTTATTTGCAAAATTATGGTGGAAAATAAGTATTTGCTCACCTACAAACAAGCAAGATTTCTGGCTCTCAGACCTGTACCTTCTTCTTTAAGAGGCTCCTCTGTCCTGCACTCATTACCTGTATCAATGGCACCTGTTTGAACTTGTTATCAGTATAAAAGACACCTGTCCACAACCTCAAACAGTCACACTCCAAACTCCATTATGGTGAAGACCACAGAGCTGTCGAAGGACACCAGAAACAAAATTGTAGACCTGCACCAGGCTGGGAAGACTGAATCTGCAATAGGCAAGCAGCTTGGTGTGAACAAATCAACTGTGGGAGCAATAATTGGAAAATGGAAGACATACAAGACCACTGATAATCTCCCTTGATCTGGGGCTCCACACAAGATCTCACCCCGTGGGGTCAAAATGATCACAAGAACGGTGAGCAAAAATCCCAGGACCACACGGGGGGACCTAGTGAATTCCTGCAGAGAGCTGGGACCATCGTAACAACGGCTACCATCAGTAACACACTACGCCGCCAGGGACTCAGATCCTGCAGTGCCAGACGTGTCCCCCTGCTTAAGCCAGTACATGTCCGGGCCCGTCTGAAGTTTGCTAGAGAGCATTTGGATGATCCAGAAGAGGATTGGGAGAATGTCATATGGTCAGATGAAACCAAAATAGAACTGTTTGGTAGAAACACAACTCGTCGTGTTTGGAGGAGAGAGAATGCTGAGTTGCATCCAAAGAACACCATACCTACTGTGAAGCATGGGGGTGGCAACATCATGCTTTGGGGCCGTTTCTCCGCAAAGGGACCAAGACGACTGATCCATGTACAGGACAGAATGAATGGGGCCATGTATCGTGAGATTTTGAGTGCAAACCTCCTTCCATCAGCAAGGGCATTGAAGATGAAACGTGGCTGGGTCTTCCAACATGACAATGATCCCAAACATACCGCCCGGGCAATGAAGGAGTGGCTTCGTAAGAAGCATTTCAAGGTCCTGGAGTGGCCTAGCCAGTCTCCAGATCTCAACCCCATAGAAAACCTTTGGAGGGAGTTGAAAGTCCGTGTTGCCCAGCGACAGCCCCAAAACATCACTGCTCTAGAGGAGATCTGCATGGAGGATGGGCCAACATACCAGCAACAGTGTGTGCCAACCTTGTGAAGACTACAGGAAACGTTTGACCTCTGTCATTGCCAACAAAGGATATATAACAAAGTATTGAGATGAACTTTTGATATTGACCAAATACTTATTTTCCACCATAATTTGCAAATAAATTCTTTCCAAATCAGCCAATGTGATTGTCTGGATTTTGTTTCTCATTTTGTCTCTCATAGTTGAGGTCTACCTATGATGCCAATTACAGGCCTCTCTCATCTTTTTAAGTGGAGAACTTGCACAATTGGTGGCTGACTAAATTTTTTGCCCCACTGTATGTCAATATATTTGGAAGGACTATTTATAATATATATTTCAAATATATTTTTCTTCCATATGGGAACTACACCTTAGTATTCAGTAGAGATATATTCTTCAACCAGTAGATGGCAGTGTTTATATGTTTGTAGCTGCGTCTATGGTTAAACTCTTAAGTCTTTTCTCTATAATAGAAGTTCCTGTTTCCTGTTAGCAGAGAGGCTGTCTGTTCTCTATGGCTATACTGGTGTCAAACTGGCGGCCTTTCAGCTGTTGGGAAACTACAAGTCCCATCATGCCTCTGCCTTTCAATATATATTTTTCTTCCATATGGGTTGTCACACACAAATACATGAACACTGTATTCCAACAACCATGATGGCGTCTCTTCCAGCAGAAATCTATATATTGCATAAGCATCCCATTATACAGTCAGTTTACAGGAAGACTGAGCTCCGTGGATTTCTTTATTCATGGAGAAAATAAATGTCAAGATAAATGTTATAAAAATAACTTTCTCCAGACCTCTCAGCACTACACGCAGGACGATCTTGGTGGGACTGTGATCATTTATAAGATATAAAGGAGAGCAGACTGAAAGTCTGGCCAAAATGCAGAGACAGCTAAATCCATCACCTGCATGACATCATCGCCTCCCTGTGGGGACATCACACCTTACCGCGGACATATGTGCAAATCATGAACATGTCAGCTTGTTACTGAACATTCACTCCATACCTGGCAATGATCTGCCCCCATATTCACTTCTCTGACACTCACAAAGTGTTCCAGTATACAACATGCAGTGCTGGCCAGCCAATGTACAGTACGGTACAGTAACTAAACACGGACTTTAAGCCGTGTTCAACCCAAAAGCCAACATTTATTATATTGCAGCTTACCAATTCTTAGATGTGATGGCTGCATTTGTTTTTTTTAGCCTTTCTTTCTTTTATTGTTATCTGGGGATCTGGCCAGTTGTTTTGCAACAGAACAAGCTGTCCTGCAGATGTAGCAGTTAAAATAGTTTTTTTACATTTTTTTTCTTGTTGCTAGGCAGATTTTAAACGCAAAACGCATAAAAAACGCGGCAATAACACATCAAAAACGCAATACATTCTTTTTTGCAGCGTTCCCATTGAAGTCTATAGAACCAAAACAGAAATGTTTTGCGTTCACAAAAGTGCCCGACCCTTTCCAAAAAACGCACCTTGTGAAAACGCGCAGATGTGAACTTGTCTCATAGGAAATCATGTTAAATGGAACGCACTGTGTTTCTGCAAAATGCAGAAAAAAACGCTTAGGTGTGCATCAGGGGGTAAGCCATATGAACCCCAAAGCAAACATTTACTGTATTGCGGCTTCCCAATCCTTAGATGTGATGGCTGCATTAGTTTTTTTTTTAGGCTTTCTTCATTTTCACCTGATGATCTGGCCGGTAAGTCTATTGTTTTTTTTTAATAGAACAAGCTGTCCTGAAGATGTAGCAGTTAGAGGGCTGAGACAAACCATTTACCACTGACAGGGGTGCTTACAATAAACAGCTTTTATTTATTCATGTAAAACCATTTTACCAAACCGAAAAAAACGGTTACTGAAAACTAATTATAAAGTTCTCTTGCAGTTAAAGGGATGAGACAAAACATGTAATACTGGTAGGGATGCCTACAGTGATCACTTTTATTTATTTATGCAAAACCTTTATCCCAAAAGGAAGAAAAACATTTGCTATAAAGTAGTAGCTGGAGTTTGGTCTCAATTTGTGAGTGCATCTAAATCTGCTAGTCCATCTAACACTCCCCTACCCCCAGACTGACAATGCTGCTTGTCCAAAAGTGCCCTCTTTGCTCCTTCATCCAGAGTGGGGGAACTCGAATACAGGAGGTATGTTACTGTCCAGGCTACCATGTGAAAAAAAGGGAAAAAAGAAAACTAATGCAGCCACCACATGTAATGATTGGTAAGCTGACATTTTTGGTTTTAGGTTTAATACCGCTCTAAAGCAGAACTGTGAACAGCCACCACTGGCCAATCAAGATGCTAAAAACCCAGCGCCTGGAAGTAGTCGAGGAGACGTTGAGAGCGGCTGGCGAGGGATGTATCCGCCGCATTGCCGGAAAGTCGAGGTGAGTATTTCTGGGGGTTTAGGAACGCTTCATGTTAACCCTTTCACTGCGAGGTGTGATCACTGATGGACAGGAAAACTAGATAGTTGTGTACACACTACATGCAGTGATGTTCCTGTGGGGGAAGGCAGTCTGCGCCAGGATCCAACACTTGGAGGGCGCTCTGGTGCAAGCATCAGTGGTGTACCAGGTATTTGAACAAATTTCAGCACCTGGCAGATAGAAGATGTCACTGTCCGGCTGAGTAATCTGTGGCCAGTAGTAGAGGTAGGTAGAGAGGTACCTGTGCTCATGTCATGTAAGTGAACCTGAACAGCATTGCTCAAGGAATGGGGGGAGGGGAACATTTTATTTTTTCAGCCAGCTACTGTTCACCAGGGCTGGGGGGTTGTTATTGCAGCCAGCCACTGAGCACCAACCACCAATGCTGGGGGGTGTTATTTTTACAGCATGACGCTGAACACAACTTTTGGGGGGGTGGGTGTATTTTTACAACCCGCCACTGACCGCATGTGCCCGGGATGGAGTTATTGTTGCAGCCAGCCACTGACCACCAATGCTGGAGGGGGGTTGTTATTGTTGCAGCCAGCCACTGACCATCAACCACCAATGCTGGGGGGGGGGATTATTTTTACAGCATGCCATTAACCACAAATTTTGGGGGGTGGGGGTGTATTTTTAAACCAGCCACTGACCACCAGTGCCGGGGAAGGGGGGGTTATTTTTGCAGCCAGCCACTGACCACCAATGCTGGGGGGGGGGTTATTATTGTTGCAGGCAGCCACTGACTATCAACCACCAATGCTTGGGGGTTGTGTTATTTTTACAGCATGCCACTGACCACATATTTTTGGGGGGGTGGGTGTATTTCTACAACAAGCCACTGACCGCCAGTGCCAGGGATGGGGGGGGGGGTTATTGTTGCAGCCAGCCACTGACCATCAACCACCAATGCTGATGGGGGGATGTTATTTTTACAGCATGCCACTGACCACAAATAACTTTCAAGTAAACCAATTAATTTAGTTTTTTTGTTTATAGCACAAAAAAATAAAAAACTCACAGGTGATCATATACCACCGAAAGCTCTATTTGTGGGGGGAAAAAGGGTGTCAATTTCATTTGGGTGCAGCGTTGCATGACCGTGCAATTGTCAGTTAAAGTAATGTGATACATTTGTAGTTTTTCTTATCCATCACTAGGTGGCGCCAGTCTTCCAACTATTATTAAACCCACTTCCTATGAGCACAGGCTGTCATGGACCCGCCCCATGAGGGAATTTATCACGCCAGCCTGGGTTCAAAGCACTGAACGGTGCTCACATGTCATTGTACAAGTGCCATTCAGTACAGAAGTAGGGATCGTTCAGCAAAATAAGTTAACCTCCCTGACGGTATTCCCAAGTGTAGCTCGGGGTAAAGTTTCAGCACCACAAGCGGTAACCCTGAGCTACACTCGGGAATACCCTGCAGCGTTGCTCCGGGATCTGTTCTTCACTTACCTTGTCCTGCGCTCCTGCAATGTCCCCCCTGCAGTGTCCCCGGCAATGTCCTCCGGCCAATGCCGGCATCTTTCTTCTGGGTTTCCGTCCCCTGCGACGTTGGGACATACGGAGGACGGAACTGGCGGGAAATTTAAAAATGACAAAAAGTGACATTCACTAAATACACTAGAATCACATAGTATATCATTCCTGTATCAAACCATTTCACATACATTTTGTCCCGAGTGCTTTGTCCTGTGCCCTGCCTGCATTTTTACTGTACTTTCTGCCTGGAAACTGAGAAACGTCCATGGCGTCCAAAAAGCGTCCCTTTAGGTCAAAAGCGGTTTAAGACCGGCTAGAGAACAGCGATAGTAAATCAGAACCACTTGCAGAATTGAGTGATAATGATTCGTGGGGGAAATTCATCATCAGACACTGAAAACGATTTTGCGACTTTGCTCAGTGATGTGCGAACTTGGCGCTATATTTCAAATTTCAGTGTTTTTGGTTTGATTATATTATTGAATTAATTTTAATATTATATTATTATTTTTTATGATTATTTATTAAATTATAATTTATGATTTCGTGTTTCAAATTTTAACATACCCGGGATGTTTACTAGACTTTTGTTCGGACAGATTTCAGTGAGTTATTCCTAAAAATTACAGGCCTACAATAAAAAAAAACTACATATTTCCATGCAAAAAAAGTACCGCTTTGAGCACAGAAATACTGACATAATCAGACCGCTAGAGAGGTTAAAGTATATGTAAAGCCCAATTTTTCTTTTTTTTTTTTAGTTTTGGATAGAGAACCCCTAGAACCCCTGTCAGTGTACCATTGGAGAAATCTAAAATAAAATATAAATGGTGCAGTGCTACTAATATATACAGCCAGCACTAAAAGCATTCAGAAAATACATGCAAATAAATAAGTCCAAACTGCATGGGTGAATGAACCCCCTAAGTAGATATATATAACATAGAATGACATATATCAATCACTGATGTCAAGGTGCCAAAGTGCCACGCACTTAATAGGTGACTAAAGGGTGATGAATCAGTCCACTTTAAGCACACAGGTGAGAAAACTCTTCATACACGTGGATGTGTCATGCGTGCCAAACAAATCCCAAAATGGTCTGAGTGCCCCCTCACCTCCTTGCAATGACCTCAAGGGCCAACCAGTGTTTTCTACTAGTATTCAGACAATCTCCTGCAGATCCCCTCAATATGACCGGAATGACAGTAGCTTTATCCAGACCTCTTCCTGCACTCCACCGCTCCGGCAACACCTCTAGGGTCCACTCAGAGACACAAGGGAAACAGGCTCCATAGTGCAATGTTGTCAATTTTATTTAAATAAAAATTAAAATACCCACTCACATGTTAGCAGGTAACAGCAAACATCCTCAGTTGTCCTCATGGCACCTTGACATCAGTGATTGATATATGTCATTCTATGTTATATATATCTACTTAGGGGGTTCATTCACCCATGCAGTTTGGACTTATTTATTTGCATGTATTTTCTGAATGCTTTTAGTGCTGGCTGTATATATTAGTAGCGCTGCACCATTTATATTTTATTTTGGATTAAGGTATTTATTGGTACACAGTAGGTGCTAGCAGCTTTTTTAGGGCCATCTAAGTGCAGGGGCTTTTTCTCACTACATTGGAGAAATCTCCCTTCACTTCCTGTGCAAGTTAGAGGAAATCTCCCATACTGATGGCTCGTTTACACAGTTGGCCAGACGGTACTATAAGCAGGCACTTGATCTGCGATTTTACCATTCCCCATCAGCCCACCTATACTTAAGGCTGTACACATGCAAAAGTAAAAATGAAATGGCACGTTGCATTCAGTGGGTGGTACTGCTGCTGAATGCATCCCATTCAAGTGAAAGAGGTCATGCCGCACCCAGTTGTGGCACAGTGGGTCAGCATACTGACGGCAAAAATAGGTGGTGATAAGGCAACATATCGCCTCTGTACCGCCTGTCAAACACCCTCCGAAAAGTGATCCACTTCGGATTGCTTTTCAGAGGATCAGCAATAGCAGCTGCATGTGCGTACAAGTCCTTAGACAGTTGTCCCCGATACAGGTGTCCCCAGTAGGAAGATGTTGGATCTCCTCTCACTTTCTGTTTTTGTGACAATGGTCACCATTCCAAAAAAAGGGGTGAATCTCCCCAATGGGGACGCAGACCACAATAAAAATTTAGAAGAGGGTTCAACCCTTCCATACTCTATGCCAGGCGTCTCCAAAGTTTCTAAACAAAGGGCCAGTTTAGTGTCCTTGAGACTTTGAGGGGGCCGGACTGTGGCCAGTGAAAGTAGAACATGCCCTAGCTTCAATGGGAGTAAACAATCACCCATCATTGGCATTAGTGGGCGGAATAGTGCCCCATCCTTGGGACCAGGGAAGGAATAGTGTCCCATCGTTGGGACCAGGGAAGGAATAGTGTCCCATCGTTGGGACCAGGGAAGGAATAGTGTCCCATCGTTGGGACCAGGGAAGGAATAGTGCCACATCGTTGGGACCAGGGAAGGAATAGTGCCCCATCTTTGGGACCAGGGAAGGAATAGTGCCCCATCGTTGGGACCAGGGAAGGAATAGTGTCCCATCGTTGGGACCAGGGAAGGAATAGTGCCCCATCGTTGGGACCAGGGAAGGAATAGTGCCCCATCGTTGGGACCAGGGAAGGAATAGTGTCCCATCGTTGGGACCAGGGAAAGAATATTGCCCCATCGTTGGGACCAGGGAAGGAATAGTGCCCCATCATTGGGACCAGGGAAAGAATATTGCCCCATCGTTGGGACCAGGGAAGGAATAGTGCCCCATCATTGGGACCAGGGAAAGAATATTGCCCCATTGTTGGGACCAGAGAAGGAATAGTGCCCCATCATTGGGACCTGGGAAGGAATAGTGCCCCATCAATGGGACCAGGGAAAAAATATTGCCCCATTGTTGGAACCAGGGAAGGAATAGTGCCCCATCGTTGGGATCAGGGAAGGAATAGTGCCCCATCATTGGGACCTGGGAAGGAATAGTGCCCCATCATTGGGACCTGGGAAGGAATAGTGCCCCATCATTGGGTCCAGGGAAAAAATATTGCCCCATTGTTGGAACCAGGGAAGGAATAGTGCCCCATCGTTGGGATCAGGGAAGGAATAGTGCCCCATCATTGAGACCAGGGAAGGAATAGTGCCCCATCGTTGGGACCAGGGAAGGAATAGAGCCCCATCATTGGGACCAAGGAAAGAATATTGCCCCATTGTTGGAACCAGGGAAGGAATAGTGCCCCATCGTTGGGACCAGGGAAAGAATACTGCACCATTGTTGGGACTAGGGAAGGAATAGTGCCCCATCGTTGGGACCAGGGAAAGAATACTGCACCATTTTTGGGACCAGGGAAGAAATAGTGCCCCATCGCTGGGACCAGGGAAGGAATAGTGCCCCACCGTTGGTGTCAATGGGAAGAATAGTACCCTGCCATTGGCAGGAATAGTGTCCCATTGTTGGGGTCATTGGTAGGAATAGGGTCCCATTGTTGGGGTCATTGGTAGGAATAGTGCCTTATTGTTGGTATCAGTGAGAGGGATTATGCCTTGTTGGTGATGTTAGTGGTAGGAATAGCGGCCAGATAGAAGCAAGCAAAGGGCCACATCTGGCCCCCGGGCCGCAGTTTGGAGACCACTGCTCTATGCAAAACTGAAGAATACATTTTTACCTAGAGATAAACTTTAAAGTGGTATCAGAGCCAAAATGTAATCTATAGCAGCTTCCCAATCATTAGGTGTGGCGGCTGCATTAGTTTTCCTTTTTTTCCTCTCAATTTTCACATGGTAATCTGGCCAGTAACACACCTTTCGTATTACAGTGCCCCTACTCTGGATGAAGGAGCACATTTGGACAGCAGCACTATCAGTCTGCGGAGAGGGAAGTATTAGATATGCTAGCAGATTTAGATACACTAAAAAAATTAAAGTGAAACTCCAGCTATTACTTTATAAGCAGTTACAGAAAACAGTTTTTCAATTTGGAATAAAGTTTTTACGTGAATAAATAAAAGCTGACCTTTGTAGGCACCCGTCAGTGATAAATGGTTTGTCTGAACCCTCTAACTGCTACATCTGCAGAATAGCTTGTTCTGTTAAAAAGCAACAGACTTACTGGCTTGATCATCAGGTGAAAATGAAGAAAGCCTAAAAAAGAAAACGAATGCAGCCAACACATCTAAGGATTGGGAAGCTGCAATACAGTAAATGTTTGCTTTGGGGTTCAATACGGCTTTAAGGCAGAACTGGGGAAGAATCCGCCCCTTGCCGTCCGTCTCTCCCGAGTAATCTGTCTCTGGCTTGTGTTGGTGGGATTGACAGACAGACGTGTCTACACATCATCCTCCCTCATATGTGTCCTCATATAAATATTTAGGCTGCAATCAGTGAGCAGTTTATGACTTGTTACCCCATAATAGAGATTTTGGAAAAGTAGCCAAAAAAAAGGAACACTGTAAAAAGGAAGAAAGAGGCTGCTTTCCTTCTACAGTGATCCTAAAGAGGGATTCCGCCCATAGATATACCCAAAAAAGGTGCCACCTACTTGAGGTTTTCATGTTATCACTGACCCCAAAGCGACCCCTACCTAATTTTCATTTTCCCACGGGGGTGGATTCCATTCTGCAGAACCTGCTGATACAAACTGCATTCACACTATAGCTTTTCCTACACACAGACGTTGTGTAGGAAAATAGATGCACATTTTCACGCAAAAAAACCCCACGCTGTTCAAAAAACTGCACCTAAACTGAAAGAGGTGCATGAGCTACTTTGCTGCACCTAGGAAAGCCCATTGAAATGAATGGCTGGCCGCTCTATGTGGGTAGAATGGGAACGCGCCAACAAAAATGCACATGTGTACGACGCAATTTATCACGCATTCACAAAACAGTATGAATGCAGCCTCAATTCATTTGTATTTCTGTAGCACTTTTCTCCCTGGGGACTCCAAGTACGGAAATTAGGCGGTTGGGTCACATTTTTACTGCTTCCTGACCACCTATAAAAAATGTGAAATTGGAACAGATGGAGGTGTACACGCCGCCGCGAAAGTGTTGCCTCACTTGGTCAAAAGAATGCTGCCTTCAGAGCTCAGGAGGCATTGAGGGTTTTTCCCCTTTGAAGAAGTCACATGGGTGGTGACGAAACGCGTCATTGCGGAGCCTAGTGACGTCATCATGTTACCCAGAAGTAGGCGCCAGATTACACCAGCTGATGATGCTGAGGTCAGTGTCCTAAAGGGGGCATGTACCCAGTGGTGTACTCTGGGGGGGGCAGCTGCTGCAGTAGCCCCAGGTGCAACATTTAAAGAAGTGCCACCAGAAGACAGCCCAGGCAGCAGGCAAACTAAAACCTAGCAGGAGAGAGGGTGCAGCGTGGAGGTTTTAGTGTACCCGATGTCACTGTGAAAGCAGGGAGAATGGATCCAAGCAGGCAGAGGAGGGCAGAGCGGTTGGCGGATCCTGATTGTGTGCAGGCAGTGAGTGCCACTGTGTGGGGTGGTGGGGAGTCAGACTGGGGGTGCTGGCAGAGGAGGTCAGGGTGGGCGAGTCTCCCTGCTGGTGCTGCAGCTGCTGCCACTGGATGCTGACAACCCACGCTACGTCACCGCATGTACATGACATACAAGTGTTTGTACGGTGGTGCACTGCTGCTCTTCAGTGCGCTCGCTGCTTGGGCAGATTTGATGTTATTTTTAATAAAGTTCCATTTGTTTCAAAAATGTTAAAACACCATTTATCATTTTTAAACAGATAGAGTTTTCTCTACGTAGTATTTAATCACCACTAGGATTTGTATTTTATGCTAAACAAACAAAAAAAAGAACAAAAAGTTTGGAGAAAAAATGTTTTTCTTAGTTTCTATTAAAAGATTTTTCAAAAAAAAAAAAAGTTTCTTCTTCACTGATGATCAGTGCCCTGACCATGCCGGTCTTCCCAGTAATCGGCTTTCCATTCCTCACACAGACGAAACATGTGGGGAAAGGACTGCAAGTCTGTTTACATGCGATCAGTTGAGATTGGACACTGCTGATCACATGGTAAAGGGCTGCTGTGATTGACCCTTTACCCCGATTTGTGATCAGCTGTGTCCAAAGAACACAGCGGCCATAGAGCGCACCCTAGGGGAGGAGCAGGGTACGTCAATGGACGCCCTCCCAGAACTAGAGAGCTATGGATGAATCATGGAAGAAATACAAGATTGCACAACACACAATAATACATGTGAAGGACTTTATTAACCGCTTCAGCGCCACCCTATAGCAAGAATACTGTTTCAGGGTGGCAGGGGTGCGCAAAAACACACACACGCATATACATATATATATACGTGATTTCGCAGTTCCAGGTAGTGGGCCACACGCGCACCCTACCCACGCCGCCATTCACAGCCTTGACTGTCAATCACTGGGTCCCGGCCACTGATTACTCACCAGCACCCGGTGATAGCTGAGGATTTCCAATGGGGGAGAGATTTGTGTATAAACAACACAGATCTCTCCCGTCAGCACACTGCTTTGTATGGCTCTGCATAGTGCTTACAGTGTAAAGCACACACACAGTTAACCCTTTGATCACCCCAGATGTTACCCCCTTCCTGCCCAGTGTCATTAGTACAGTGCTCTTTATTAGCACTGATCACTGTAGTGGTGTCACTGGGGATGTCAGTGACACCAAGTCAGTTCCCCCCCCAGTGTCAGAAGTCCCACTATAAGTTGCTGATCGCAGCCATTACTAATTAAAAATAAAAAATCACAGTATATATACCGCCATTTGTAGAACTTTCACGTAAACCAATTAATTTACATGTATTGGGATTTTTCTTTTAGCAAAGACATGGAGCAGAATACATTTTGGCCTAAATGTACTGAGAAATTTGATTTAAAATTTTAAATGTTTAATAGCAAAAAGTTAAAAATATTGTTTTTTTCAAAATTGTCGGTCTTTTTTTGTGGGTCAAAAAGGGTGTAAATTTAATTTGCGTGCAGTGTTGCATGACCGCGCAATTGTCAGTTAAAGCAACGCAGCGCCGAATTGCAAAAAATTTCCTGGTCAGGAAGGGGGGAAATCCTCTGGAGGGCAAGGGGTTAATAAAGTTTTTTTTAAAGCACATCAAGTAATACCTAGAAGGACCCTCTCCCCTCCCCCACTTCTGATCGATTCATCCCTGCGCCAACTCTCCACTCTGCGACACTTTTCCATTCCGCAGCGATCACGTGACGCGGCCGCTTCGCCCTCTGCTGGCGTTGTCCCTCTCCGCGGTCCGTAGCGCTTCATTTCTCGGCGGGAAAGTTCCCCGGAGCCTGGTGACAGTTAAGAGTGGAGGTGGCGGTCATGGCGGAGGATGAGGAGCGGAGAGTGCACCGGATACAGGTACGGCAGACACCGACTTTCCATATACACCGGAGACCGGCTCCGTGTTCATTATAGAATATTATGTACACAGCGCCACCTAGCTACAGATGTGCTGTAACTGCAGATTATAATGTACACAGCGCCACCTAGCTACAGATGTGCTGTAAGTGCAGATTATAATGTACACAGCGCCACCTAGCTACAGATGTGCTGTAACCAGATTATAATGTACACAGCGCCACCTAGCTACAGATGTGCTGTAAGTGCAGATTATAATGTACACAGCGCCACCTAGCTACAGATGTGCTGTAACCAGATTATAATGTACACAGCGCCACCTAGCCACAGATGTGCTGTAAATGCAGATTATAATGTACACAGCGCCACCTAGCTACAGGTGTGCTGTAACTGCAGATTATAATGTACACAGCGCCACCTAGCCACAGCTGTGCTGTAAGTGCAGATTATAATGTACACAGCGCCACCTAGCTACAGATGTGCTGTAACTGCAGATTATAATGTACACAGCGCCACCTAGCCACAGATGTGCTGTAACTGCAGATTATAATGTTGTGTACATTATAATCTAGCTACAGATGTGTAGCTACAGCCACCTAGCTACAGATGTGCTGTAACTGCAGATTATAATGTACACAGCGCCACCTAGCTACAGATGTGCTGTAAGTGCAGATTATAATGTACACAGCGCCACCTAGCTACAGATGTGCTGTAACCAGATTATAATGTACACAGCGCCACCTAGCTACAGATGTGCTGTAAGTGCAGATTATAATGTACACAGCGCCACCTAGCTACAGATGTGCTGTAACCAGATTATAATGTACACAGCGCCACCTAGCTACAGATGTGCTGTAACTGCAGATTATAATGTACACAGCGCCACCTAGCTACAGGTGTGCTGTAACTGCAGATTATAATGTACACAGCGCCACCTAGCCACAGCTGTGCTGTAACTGCAGATTATAATGTACACAGCGCCACCTAGCCACAGATGTGCTGAAAATGCAGATTATAATGTACACAGCGCCACCTAGCCACAGATGTGCTGTAAGTGCTGATTATAATGTACACAGCGCCACCTAGCCACAGATGTGCTGTAACTGCAGATTATAATGTACACAGCGCCACCTAGCCACAGATGTGCTGTAAATGCAGATTATAATGTACACAGCGCCACCTAGCCACAGATGTGCTGTAACTGCAGATTATAATGTACACAGCGCCACCTAGCCACAGATGTGCTGTAAATGCAGATTATAATGTACACAGCGCCACCTAGCCACAGATGTGCTGTAAGTGCACAGGCACCAAGCCGCAGAGTGCTGTGTGTACATCGCCACCTAGTGGTTCCACATGGCATGTACAGCAACACCAAGCCTGATTCAGATTGTTTGTATTTGGCGCCTCCTACTGGATGTAATGAGCTAGTGTATTTAGTACGCTGTGCTCACTGTATGGCTTCATGTCATTTTTCATGAAAGCGGAGTCCCACTCAAAAGTGGAAGCTTCACTTATTTACCTCCTCCCCCCTCCGCTGCCATATTTGGCACCTTTTGGAGGGAGTACCTGGTTTTGACAGGTACCCGCTCCCACTTCCGCACAGTTCACTGCAGCAAAGTGAGCCGAACATTCGGCCCCCCCTCCTACCTCCCACAGTCTCCTAGGAACTTTCACAGGTCCCAGAAAACTGCCGGACCAATCAGGAGGCACAGTGCGACTCGCGCATGTGGCACCCAGCTGTGAATCTGCAAGCTGTCACAACCTGGTGCCCCCAGGAGAGATGCCGAGGAGGAGAGAAGGGACTGTGAAGGAATCACCATCTACTTCCTGGGATGAGATGCTGGTTAAATGATGATACAGTCATGTAAATTCTGGTGCTTGTGCAAATGTCTGACACAGATCAGCCCCTGATGCAAGCCTCTACCTTGTGACTTGCTACAAAGTTACAATGAGCTGTCTGATCACTGGGGGAGGGGAGACTGAGCAAATGCTTCCTCTTTCTTGCAGCAGACTGATGACATCATCTCAGCCTAGACAAAGTCACTGATTGGAGCTCCTGGATGGGTTTGTAACCATAAAAGGTGGAACTTTTGGGAAGAATCTATTCATGCAGACTTGTAAAATTGCTGAAAAGTTCACTTCAGGTTCTGTCTAGACTTTTGTACAGCTTGTAAAATGATGACTAGAACTGCAGAAGGTAAAATGTGTTTATTTTTCTTATTCAGCCCAAGCACTTGAAGGCAGCCGTACATTACACGGTGGGGGGTCTCTGTCAGGAGGTGGCAGAAGATAAGGAAGTTCAGTTCAGCAAACAAGCCATTGCTGCAATTTCCGAAATCACTTACCGGCAGTGTGGTAAGTGACACCTTCACAGGAGCCTGGGGTCACACTGTCAGTGTGGTGTCATGTGGGTCTGGGGTCACACTGTCGGTGTGGTGTCATCTGGGTCTGGGGTCACACTGTCGGTGTGGTGTCATCTGGGTCTGGGGTCACACTGTCGGTGTGGTGTCATCTGGGTCTGGGGTCACACTGTCGGTGTGGTGTCGTCTGGGGTCACACTCATATCAGTGTGGTGTCACCTGGGTCTGGGGTCACACTCATGTCAGTGTGGTGTCATCTGGATCTGGGATCACTCATGTCAGTGTGGTGTCGTCTGGGTCTGGGGTCACACTCATGTTAGTGTGGTGTCATCTGGGTCTGGAGTCACACTCATGTCAGTGTGGTGTCATCTGAGTCTGGGGTCACACTCATGTCAGTGTGGTGTCGTCTGGGTCTGGGGTCACACTGTCGGTGTGGTGTCGTCTGGGGCTGGGGTCACTCATGTCAGTGTGGTGTCACCTGGGTCTGGGGTCACACTCATGTCAGTGCGGTGTCATCTGGATCTGGGGTCACTCATGTCAGTGTGGTGTCGTCTGGGTCTGGAGTCACACTCATGTCAGTGTGGTGTCATCTGGAGTCACACTCATGTCAGTGTGGTGTCATCTGGAGTCACACTCATGTCAGTGTGGTGTCGTCTGGGGGTCACACTGTCAGTGTGGTGTCATCTGGGTCTGGGGTCACACTCATGTCAGTGTGGTGTCATCTGGGTCTGGAGTCACATTCATGTCAGTGTGGTGTCGTCTGGGGTCACACTCATGTCAGTGTGGTGTCTGGATCTGGGGTCACTCATGTCAGTGTGGTGTCACCGGGGTCTGGGGTCACACTCATGTCAGTGTGGTGTCACCTGGGTCTGGGGTCACACTCATGTCAGTGTGGTGTCACCTGGGTCTGGGGTCACACTCATATCAGTGTGGTGTCACCTGGGTCTGGGGTCACACTCATATCAGTGTGGTGTCACCTGGGTCTGGGGTCACACTCATGTCAGTGTGGTGTCATCTGGGTCTGGGGTCACACTCATATCAGTGTGGTGTCACCTGGGTCTGGGGTCACACTCATGTCAGTGTGGTGTCACCTGGGTCTGGGGTCACACTCATGTCAGTGTGGTGTCACCTGGGTCTGGGTTCACACTCATGTCAGTGTGGTGTCACCTGGGTCTGGGGTCAAACTCATGTCAGTGTGGTGTCACCTGGGTCTGGGGTCACACTCATGTCAGTGTGGTGTCACCTGGGTCTGGGGTCACACTCATATCAGTGTGGTGTCACCTGGGTCTGGGGTCACACTCATGTCAGTGTGGTGTCACCTGGGTCTGGGGTCACACTCATGTCAGTGTGGTGTCACCTGGGTCTGGGGTCACACTCATGTCAGTGTGGTGTCACCTGGGTCTGGGGTCACACTCATGTCAGTGTGGTTTCACCTGGGTCTGGGGTCACACTCATGTCAGTGTGGTGTCACCTGGGTCTGGGGTCACACTCATGTCAGTGTGGTGTCACCTGGGTCTGGGGTCACACTAATGTCAGTGTGGTGTCACCTGGGTCTGGGGTCACACTCATGTCAGTGTGGTGTCACCTGGGTCTGGGATCACACTCATGTCAGTGTGGTGTCACCTGGGTCTGGGATCACACTCATGCCAGTGTGGTGTCATCTGGGTCTGGGATCACACTCATTGCAGTGTGGTGTCACCTGGGCTCACAATCATGTCATTGTGGTGTCATCTGGGCCTGCTTTCTCCTCTTTTATCTATTATGACTCACACAGTCACTTAATATAGGGTTGCTTTACCTGAACCCAGAGACTGCAAAATCTAGTACAGCTCTGCATAGAAACCAATCAGCTTCCAGGTTTTCTTGTCAAAGCTTAATTGAACAAGCTGAAGTCAGAAGCTGATTGGCTCCCATGCACAGCTGCACCAGTTTTTGGACTCAACAGTTTTAGTAAATATCCCCCGTAAAGCTCCTAGATTGTAAGCTCCCAGGATCAGGGCCCTCCTATCCCTCTTGTTTTTAGCTGTATTGTTGCTGTATTGTCTCCTGTTATATTGTAAAGCGCTGAGCAAACTGTTGGTGCCATAAATCCTGTATAATAATAATAAAACTTCCTGATCCAGCACTGCTTCCTCCTCCACCATCTGACAAAGAACACAGATCACACAGTCTTCTCATTCTGTTACCTCCCCTTCCCTACTTTTTTTCCTCTCTAAATTCTAGACTTGCACAGGTCAGGCTCTCCCTATGGCGTCTTCTTATTGCTCTCATTTTTGTATATAATTGTTTGCATTGTCATTGGATACATTTTATGTTTTGTATTATCTGTTTTACCCAACCTTGATATATCTAATTTTTTGAACAGTAGAGGTGGCACCATTAATGTAAATGTATAGTAATAATGTGCAGATAACCTACACTATGGGAGGTGATGGCATTGATATAAATGGCTGTGATTGTATCAGCAAACGATTCATGGCTGGGACCTGCTGATTTGCTGTGCCCAATCACAGCATGGAGCTCTGTGTTGATTGTCAACACAAGGCTCTCTACAGAGGACAATTTCTCTGTTTCTCATCTCTGCAAAGCAGGGATAAGAAACAAAGATCTGTTGTAAAAGCAGCACATATTACACATTGTTAGGTTAGGCCAGTGTTTCTCAACTCCAGTCCTCATGGACCCCCAACAGGTCATGTTTTCAGGATTTCCATTATTTTGCACAGGTGATTTGATCAGTTTCACACCCTTAGTAATTACCACAGCTGTTTCATCTGAGGGAAATCCTGAAAACATGACCTGTTGGGGGTCCATGAGGACTGGAGTTGAGAAACACTGGGTTAGGCACACATTTAACCTCTTGATCACCCTAGATTTTAGCCTCTTCCTAGCCAGTGTCATTAGTACAGTGATAGTGTATAGTATTATCACTGGTCACTGTATTAGTGTCAGTGGCAGTTAGTCAGTTCCCCCCAGCGTCAGTTAGTGCCAGTTTGCCCGCACTATTACAGTCCCCTTATAAGTCTCTGATTCCCGCCATTAGTAGTACATAACTAGAACTTTCATGCAAACCAATCAATATGCACTTATTGGGATTTTTCTTCCCAAAGACATGTAGCAGAATACATTTTGGCAAAAATTTATGAAGAAATTTACATTTTTTAATTGGATATGTTTTATAACAAAGTACACAATACTGTTTTTTCTTTTTTACTTTTCGGTCTTTTTTCCATTTATATAAAAGAAAAACCCAGTGGTGATCAAATACCACCAAAATAAAGCTCTATTTGTGTAAAAAAACAATTATATAAATTTTGGGTACAGTGTTGCATGACCGCACAACTACCGCTTAAAGCAGCGCAGCTCTAAATAGGAAAAAAATGGCTTGGTCATGAAGGGGGTAAAACCTTCTGGAGCTCAAGTGGTTAAAAAGTGTTAACTGAAGTTTGGCTTCACTTTGTTAGTGTATTTAAATCTGCTAATACAGTCGACCTTTTCAAACCCCCAAGAGTGACATTGCTGCTATCTGCTGTGCCGCCTGTGCTCATTCATGCAGAGTGGTGTGTTAATGGCCAGATTACAGAGGGGGGAAAAAAGCCACAGAAAAGAAAACTGATGCAGCCACCACATCTAAGGATTGGTAAGCTGCAATGTGTTATATTTTTGGTTTGGGTTTAATAGCGCTTTAAAGGATAAGTTCACCTTTGGGAAAATGTTATGTTCCACCCATTTTTAGGGTGGAACATGTAACATTTAACCATAGCTGCAGCTGGACCCGCTGCCCCCCCTTTCCCCATACTATCTGTCAGATTTGAAAACGGCGTGGCCATGCAGGGCTCCACCCACACAGCCGCATCAGAGTTCTGTGAATGAGAGCCTACAAGTCCCAGCAGCCTTAGCGACTGTCGGCTTGTAGTTTTCAATGAACTACCACGGCACTGTGGAGCACCATAGTAGTTCATTGAAGCTTCCTGTCAGAATATCTACTTGGTCGTACATCCCGTACATCCCATGCGGCAAGCAGATATTCTGACAGCTCTGCAGGAGACCTGCGTGGCACCAGCCATTTACTGATCTCTGCTGCAATGCTTTCCAGGCTTCTTTGGGCAAAAATAATAAATGCACATTTTACTACCTGCAAAAAAAGTGCATTTATTATTTTTGTCAAAAAGCTGAACTTATCCTTTAATGCTCAGATATACCCACACAATGAGAGGTGGCGGGATTGATATAAATCGATAATAGTAATAATATTCACATAATAATAATGTTCAGATGTGCCAACACTTTGGGAGGGGATGGCATTAATATAAATGAAAAATAAATAAGTGATGCGACGCTGCTAAATAATAGCTACAAAAAATAAAATAGTGACATAACTGAATAAAACGTCCATAATGAGTCCATATATGTAAAATCAATCAATTTGTAATAATTAATACACATGAATTATTATTATTATTATAATACAGGATTTATATATTATTATTATACAGGATTTATATATTATTATTATTATACAGGATTTATATATTATTATTATTATTATAATACAGGATTTATATATTATTATTATACAGGATTTATATATTATTATTATTATTATTATACAGGATTTATATATTATTATTATACAGGATTTATATATTATTATTATTATGCAGGATTTATATATTATACAGGATTTATATATTATTATTATTATTATTATACAGGATTTATATATTATTATTATACAGGATTTATATATTATTATTATTATGCAGGATTTATATATTATTATACAGGATTTATATATTATTATTATTATTATACAGAATTTATATATTATTATTATTATTATTATACAGGATTTATATATTATTATACAGGATTTATATATTATTATTATGCAGAATTTATATATTATTATTATTATACAGGATTTATATATTATACAGGATTTATATATTATTATTATACAGAATTTATATATTATTATTATACAGGATTTATATATTATTATTATTATACAGGATTTATATAAAATTATTATTATTATTATTATACAGGATTTATATAGCGCCAACAGCTCAGCGCTTTACAATATAAAGGGAGACAATACAGCAACAATGCAGTTCAATCCAAGAGGGAAAGGAGGGCCCTGATCCTGGGAGCTTACAATCTAGGACAATCATTATTTTTTTCCCCATAAGCTGCTTTTTAAAAATGATCATTTATGTTCTTTGGCCTTTTTTTTTTTTTTTTTAAATAGAACATCCCCCTCAAAAATAACTTGATACAAAAATAGCTGTACATATATCTAACACATGACTATAGTGCTGAAAACATTTTTATATAAAAATGTAAATCAATTGACAAATCTTGATAAAACCTTTTTTTTTTTATTATGAGCCGCGGTGGCGTAGATTCCTTTATCTCACAATGACTTAACATCACATTGTCCTTTTTCGGCTTCTGAGCGATTCACGTGAAGTGCTTTATCTTGATGTCCTTCCAAGATCTTTAATTATGAGTTACCCCCATCTCTCTAATTAGAAATCTCATTTCCATTTTTTTTCACTCTACAGAAACATTTGCAAAAGACCTTGAGATGTTTGCACGGTAAGTGAGGAGGAGATGATAACCCGCATTATGCTTTCCTTACTGCTCCTGCCGGCCTACTTGTCCTGAGAGTGGCGTCTTCCTGAAGCATGTGTATAATACGCATTTTAACGTCTTGCATACTAACCCGGATTTAATATTTTAATCCGGAAAAAAATTTACAGAACACTTAAGACTTCTAATTTTGCCAAAAATATTCCTGTAATTTTTTTTTATGGAAGAAAAGTTTAAAGATGAACTCTAGGCAGGCAGCTAAATATACAGATGACATACGTATGGAAGCTGCTTTATCTGCTAAACGATTTATTATTCTGTCCATCCAGTCCCAAGAGGTACACAGCTCTGTCACCCAGCACATCCAGCCCAGGGATTTGACTTTTTATACACTGCAGTAAAATAAAACCGCTAGGTCTTGTCCCTCCCCTAGACTGTGGCTGGACGGTGAAGGGGAAATCGTAGAGAGGTGAGCTTATCTGCCGCTAATTGTGATCCCTCGACCAACCAATATACATGAGTAATGTGCCAAAGCTGCTGCAGTCATTAAAGTGGTTGTAAAGGCTGAAGGTTTTGTACCTTAATGTATTCTGTGCATGAAGGTAAAAACCTTTCTGTATGCAGCAGTGCCCCCAGCCCCCTCAATACTTACCTGAGCCTCATCGCAATCCAGCAATGTGAATGACAGCTTCAGCTGTTCCGGGTCCCTGCCTCCTCATTGGGTGAGACAGCAAGCAGAAGCCATTGGATCTCACTGCTGTCAATCCCAGCCAGTCAGCCAATGAGGAGAGAGAAGGGGCGGGGCAAAGCCGCAGCTCTGTATGTAAATAGACACATGGAGCAGCGGGTGCCCCCATAGCAAGCTGCTTGCTGTGGGGGCACCCGACAGGAGGGAGGGGCCAGGAAAGCCTGCGGGGGACCTGATAAGAGAAGGATCCAAGCTGCTCTGTGCAAAACCACTGCATACAGCAGGTTAGTATAGACATGTTTGTTATTTCTACAAAAAAAAAAAATTGAACCCTTAGAATAGCTTTAATAACGTGAGTTGATCACATTCAAAGCAATAGGACAAAATTGATACAAGTGTTACGCTGCCCATATAAAACAATTTAAACCACCAAAAAAATGGTAAAGTGATATCAAAATATTATTCACATGAACAAAACAATAAACAAATCTCTATAAAGTCTCTTCAGATCGTAATAATTGTGATCCATAAAGTCTCTTCCACTCCAATATAAATCTCCACAGATGATCCGACTGGTGAGTGACCCCACTATCCCGGTGCTGTAAATGTTTATAAAATGATGTGCCCCACCGCAAATGTGATTCCATGGTGGGCCCTCACCTTCTTATATTGACCTTAATGTTATAATAGGTCAGACAGCACGTTCCCCCTTCAGCTGGGATCTAACATGATCCTCTTACTGGTCCTGGCTTTCCTCTTGTATCCACCCATTTTGGGGTGTCTGTATCTTTAATGTCTTCACTGTACCCACCCAGAAAGCTTCTCTCTGTCACTCTGCTCTCCACCTATCAGCATGTCCCTTGTTAGCATATGAGCACAGCAGCACAACTGATTGGTTGAATGTGCTGATTCTGCCTCTTTCAGTCTGAGCCCCGCTGTACAAGGGGTTGAAGGAGGCTGATATTAAGTCAGATTCATGTACTTCCAGTAGTTGCCCCCAAAAAATACACCTATTCATTTTTCTAATAAACACAAACCTGCACAAATCAGTGTGTGTGTTATACTTTTTTAGTTTTTTTTGTCTGGAGTTCAACTTTAAAATTCTAAAACCTAACCTATTACGGTTATTTGTCATGCTGAAATGGATGATTCTGTAAACCAGACCCCAACACTTATTTGTTGTGTTACTGCTGTAATATCATTGGGCGTTGTGCTCTGTTTGTGCCCACCCCCGAGGTTCTATCACCATGATTGATGTGTGAAGTTCAGGAAAGAATTCCTCTCTTGGTTCATAGGAGCACAATTCTTTTCCATTGCTGATTTAGACTTAAGGAAGAGCTCCTCCGAGCAATGATTTGTATCCAACTACCTGTATCACCTTAACTCAGTGTCATCTTTGAAAATGCTACAATCCTTTCCATGATAAAAGTGCTTGTTTTGTGCGTCCTCACACTTTTAACAGAGTTTATAAAATTTCAACCTGAGAGTGGCTACACCTCCTAAACATGTCATAGGTGAGAGCTATGGGAGACCGCACAGCATGGCTCCCTCTTACTCACGATCTGATATAGGAAGGGCTTATATAACCAATTCTGTTAGGTACCTGGCTTGGAAAATCTCCCCTTTCCTCTTTTATTTCCTTTTCTGCTTCTTTTTCCCTTTATTTTTTCCTATTTACTTTTATCTTTCCATTTTTACCTTTTTCTTTTCCTTTTACCATTTCTGTTACTTTTCCTTTCACCTTTTATTTTACCGTTCCCTTTTACCTTTCCTTTTTTTTTCACCTTTACGCTCCTTTTACTGTTACTTTCCTTTCACCTTTCCTTTTTTCACCATTCCTTTCCTTTTACTTTTTTCACCTTTCCTTTTTTCCACCATTCCTTTCCTTTTACTTTCACCTTTCCTTTTACTTTTACCTTTTCCTTTTCCCATTCCTTTTCTCTTCCCTTTTCTCTTCCCTTTTCTCTTCCCTTTTCCCTTCCCTTTTCCCTTCCTTTCCTCTTTCCTATCTTTTCCCCTTCCTTTTCCATTTTCTTTACTTTTTCGTTTCCCTTTCATTTCACATTTCCTTTACTTTTACCTTTCCCTTCCCTTTCCTTTTCCCTTTCCTTTCCTTTTTCAGTTTCCTTTCCTTTTCCCTTCCCTTTCTCTTTCCTATCTTTTCCCCTTCCTTTTCCATTTTCTTTCCTTTTTCGTTTCCCTTTCATTTCACATTTCCTTTCCTTTTACTTTTCCTTTCACCTTTCCTTTTACCATTCTGTTTTCCCTTTCCTTTTCCCTTCTCTTTCCTTTTCCCTTCTCTTTCCTTTTCCCTTCCCTTTCCTTTTACCTTTCACCTTTCCTTTTACCTTTCACCTTTCCTTTTACCTTTCACCTTTCCTTTTAACTTTCACCTTTCCTTTTCCTTTTACCTTTCATTTTACCTTTTCTGTTCCTTGTCTGTCCTTTTCTTTTTTGCCTTTCTTTTTCCTTTTAACCTTTTTACCTTTTTCTATCCTTTTATTTTTCCTTTTTATATAGTTTTCTTTTCATTTCCTTTCTCCTCTCCTCTCCATTCCCTTCTCTCCGCTCTTCTCCTCTCCATCGTTGTACCCAGGACAGTACACCTCACATTTGGGACTCCAGGCTGTTTCACCTCTTTTACAATGAGCCTGTCCTGACGCTCAGGATCCACTTTCCTTTGTGGAGTGAATATAGGAACCTGACATCAGTTTTCGAGTCATTCTGGCTTGCTTGAAAAGATCCGTGTTTACCAAGAGCTGGGTATGAATTGTGCTCGATTAAATTACAAACAGGTGTAAGCGCACGATTTGCTTTAATTACGACTCTGAATTGTTTAGAATGAATTCATCTCCTTCTGGAAGCAGATAAACACGTTTTTAGGGTCCTCTGATCTCGCAGGTGTCACACTTGTGCCGACAAGGGAAGCTTTCGGCAATAGAATGTGGATTCTTTATGTCTGCAAATTGCCTTCAACGTAACAAATCTTTTCTGCTTCCTCGCATCTGTGTGCCTGCCATGCTTTACCCTCTTCAAGGATTACTCCGAGTTTTCAATGCTCTTTTGTGCACTACATTAGTGGATGACATGTCTAGCAAAGCTTCCACGTTTACCCCAGAAATTTAAAGCGGAACTCTGGACGTTCTGCCCAAAAATAGCCGGGTAGAGGAGTAGTCAGAGGTAGGGATGAGCTCGGGTGTGTTCAGATTCCCTCCTAAACTGTAATGGGCCAATCATTTGCATCCAAGGCAATTCCCGCCTCGTAGTCACACATTCAGTGCTGTGAAAAAGTACTTGCCCCCTTCCTGAATATATTTTTTTTCTTTTCACACTTAAATGATTCAGATCAAAAAACAAATTTTAATATTACACAAAGCTAACCCGAGTAAATGCAAAATGCAGTTTTCAAATGAGGATTTCATTTGTCAAGGGGAAAAAAAGCTGGTATACTGCTGACCATATACAATCCAGATGTCAATACATGATTCAAATGGCATCCAAAAATTTGACGCGTTTCGTGACTTTGTTCACTTTTTCAGGAGTAGATGCATGTATAATATCTATAAAGTAAAGCATCACGTATGTAGCATACTCAATGGTACAGTGGATAGAAAATGTCTACACACCCCTGTTAAAATGTCAGGTTTCTGTGAAAAAAAATGAGACAAAGATAAATTATTTCAGAACTTTTTCCACCTTTTAATGTAACCTATAAACTGTACAACTCAGTTGAACAATAAATTGAAATCTTTTAGGTGCAGGGAAGTAAAAATAAAAAAACTAAAATAATATGGTTGCATAAGTGTGCACACCCTTAAACTAATACTTAGTTTAAGCACCTTTTGATGTGATCCCAGCACGCAGTCTTTTTGGGTATGAATCTATCAGCATGGCACATCTTGGCTTGGCAAACCTTAATGACTTGGAGAGGATCTGCCAAGAGGAGTGGGCCAAAATCCCTCCTGAGATGTGTGCAAACCTGGTGGCCAACTACAGGAAATGTCTGACCTCTGTGATTGCCAACAAGGGATTTGCCAACAAGTACTAAGTCATGTTTTGAGAAGGGGATCAAATACTCTTTTCCCTCATGAACATGCAAATCAGTCATCATTTGTTAGACGCATTTTTGCTGAATTTTTTGTTGCTATTCTGTCTCTGTGTTACAATACACCGAACATTCGATTTTTAGACTGATCATTTCTTTGTGAGTGGGCAAACATTCAAAATCAGCAGAGGATCAAATACTTCTTTCCTTCACTGTATACACATCTGATGCAGCCATGACAAAGTTTTAGTGTATTTGATGTTATGTATATTGGAATGCTAGGAATACTCTGGTTGTTTATGTGCTCCACTTACCAATGAGGATGAACCCTGATTTCCCTTCCTGCAACCACTCTGACAAAGTCTCATCCTTCTTTGTGTAGGCATGGAAAAAGATCCACAATTAACGTGGACGATGTGAAACTGCTTTCCCGACGGAGTCGATCACTGGTAACGTCTTTTTAATCTTGTGCGTGTATATGGGGTAGGAGGGGGGGGGGTGTCCCCTTGTGCGTGTATGCGGGGAAGGAGGGGGGGGTGTCCCCTTGTGTGTGTATGCGGGGAAGGAGGGGGGGGTGTCCCCTTGTGTGTGTATGCGGGGAAGGAGGGGGTGTGTGTCCCCTTGTGCGTGTATGCGGGGAAGGAGGGGGGGTGTCCCCTTGTGTGTATATGCGGGGAAGGAGGGGGGTGTCCCCTTGTGTGTCCCCTTGTGCGTGTATGCGGGGAAGGAGGGGGGGTGTCCCCTTGTGCGTGTATGCGGGGAAGGAGGGGGGGTGCCCCCTTGTGTGTGTATGCGGGGAAGGAGGGGGTGTGTGTCCCCTTGTGCGTGTATGCGGGGAAGGAGGGGGTGTGTGTCCCCTTGTGCGTGTATGCGGGGAAAGAGGAGGGGTGTCCCCTTGTGTGTATATGCTGGGAAGGAGGGGGGTGTCCCCTTGTGCGTGTATGCGGGGTGGGGGGTGTCCCCTTGTGCGTGTATGCGGGGTGGGGGTGGGGGTTTATCTGCAACAACCATGATCCTGCACATGTGATCAGCTGTGACACCAGCCATGGTTTGACAGTTTGGTTGAGAGCTCAAGCAACTGTGACCGTTATCATTCACGGCATGTCATGAATGTAACTATTTTGGGAAACGATTAAATCAGTGATTTTTAGTTCAACTCTAAGCCTCTTGTAGGCCCTCACTCCTCCATTTAAACTATAACTACCCATTGGCTGAGGAAAAAAAAACAAATTCTCCTTGGATGATCAATTTTCAATGCAAAAAAAAAGTAAAAGCACCTCACCTAACACTCCAGTTTCTGGCTGCTTCCATTATAAGCCGGTGACGTCGCTAGGCATTGTGCCAGGATCCTGGTGATGCTGGGGATCCCAGAGGTTTGGGAGAATGAGTGCACTGTGCGGTACTCTCCTCTTATAAGATTTGGGATCCTCAGCTTTCTCACGAAGGCTCAGTGAAGTCACCCTTGCCTGGGTGAGCTTGCCAAAAGCTGGGGTGTAAGGTGAATATTTTTTACACTTTAAGGACTCATTTACAGTTGCATTGGCCCTCTGAAGAGCAACCAGTGGTGGATTGTATGCATTGCGGCCCCATTCACTTGAGTGGGGACAATTTTTAAGGCGCCATCCAGCGCCCAGGGCAAAGATGCCACACTGTGTCCCCCCTTCCCTTTAGAGTTAGCAGTCACTACTCCTGTCATCCTTGTAACAGAAGCAGTTGGCACAGAGAGCCCCCATCCCTGCTATAAACCATCATGTCCAGGGGATCTGTCCCTCCTGCCCACCCCTTGTCCCAGCCTTGTATCTGAGTATGATCTGTCTTCATACCCTGCATCTATTCTTTGCCCCCTTACTGCCCTGCACCCGGGGCAGCTGCCCTTCCTGCCCACACCTTGTCCCAGCTCTGACTACATTTATATTCTCCTATGTGGGGGGGGGGGAGCGGTTGAGGAATGCTAAATAAGCACCTAAACCTGTTTTACAACTCCACAATAACAAGTGTAAACTGAGCCTTATACTTTGGGAATAAAAAATAATACCCCCCCCCTTTAATAATCACATTTTGTTGCTTTGCAGCCTGAAATGAAGACAGCCACAGCTTATGTTTTATCCAGCTTTATTCACTCAGTACAACGTATGATATCCAAGTGAAAGATATAGCACCAAAATGAAAGAAAAAAAAATACAAAACAAAATTGCTGAGTTGGAAAAAAGAACCCCCCCTAAAAATAAACTCAATCAAGTGTAGCTAATCACCTGCTCAATGGCAGACAAAGGAATCTGACTTTCAACTGTGATCAGCTGTGGTCATTTTGATTAGCTCAGCATGAAAAGAGCTTTCCTGGAGCATTTCAGTCCCTAATAGTGCAATAGTGAAGCAAACAATCAACTATGGGTAACAAGGCACTGTCAATAGATCTCCGGTATAAAGTTGTGGACAGGCACAAGTCAGGAGATAGATACAACAAAATTTCAAAGGCTTTATCACTGTGTAGAAGCAGAGTGAAGTCTATTATTGAGAAATGGAAGGTATTTGTTACAACACCGACCCTCCCTGGATCAGGATGTCGCTCCAAACTGGATGAAAGAACCAGGAGGAAACTGGTTAGAGAGGCTAACTAGAGGCCTACAGCAACTCTGAAGCAGCTGCAGTTTCTCTGTAGCAGGGACTGGAGCACTTGTCAGGATAGAAGGAAAAATGGATGGTGCAAAAAACAATAACATTCTTGAGGAAAATCTGCCCTCTGCCTAAAAGTTGTCAATGGGAAGAAGGTTTACCTTCCAACATGACCATGACCCAAAGCACACAGCAAACATGAGCCCACAGTGGTTGGAGGAGAAAAAGGTGAATGTCCTTGAATGGCCTAGTCAGAGCCCAGACCTAAACCCCATTGAAAATCTGTGGAATGACTTGAAGATTGCAGTCCAAAAACGGTCACCATCAGATCTAACTGAACTTGAGCAGTTCTGCAGAGAAGAGCGGGCAAATATTGCAAAGTCTGGATGTGAAAAGTTAGTAGAGACATCCCAACAGACTGGAGGATGGAATTAAAGCAAAAGGGGGTTCAACAAAATACTAACACAAGGGGGGGATCCTTTTTCCAACTAAGTGATTCTGTTTTTGAATTTTATTTTATTTTTTGACATGTTAATATATCTATCACTTGGATGTTAGAAGTTGCACTGAGTAAATACAGATGGATAAAACAAAAACTGTGCCTGTCTTCATTTCAGGCTGCAAAGCAACATAATGTGATTATTTTAAAGGGGGGGGATTCTTTTCTATGCCCATTGTAGCTGCTAACTTTTTTTTTATTTAACTGGTTATACATAAAAAACAACAACATTATTATTTTTTATGGAGGTGTCGGGTACAAGACAAGCAGACCTGACCTTGCATTTTGTTGTCTTCAGTTGTAAAAATGAGAGCTTGATCTTTGAGGTATTTGTATTGTTCCTGTCTCATTGATGTCTTTTATATTGTAGCACGCTCACATCAGTGCATACGGTGAGGAAATTGCTTCCAATAACCAGGAGCAGAAAGAGAAGAAAAAGAAGAAAAAGAAGAAATCAGTTGGTGCTGGGAAGGGAAAGCTGCCGTCAGATGGCGATTCTGCGGTGCCGGACTCTGAAGACCAGGACATGGAGTGAAGACGTCGCATCAGTTCAGATATTTCTTTTCAGAACGTTCCCAGGAAAAGATCTGAATGGACTTTAATTGTTGAACTCTGTGTATATATTAGGACAGTAGTATATAGTAACAGGTATTTATTGATGGTTATAAAATGTACGTGTTCTATACTGCCATCACATTCCGTGAGTTATCACAGACAAATCTATAAAGAATACGCACACCTTGGCAATAATAAAGAGGTTCTTTGCTGTTCATACCGGTCATCAGTTTTATACGGCTTATGTTTAGAAAAGACTATTAAGTATGAGGGGAAGACTGTCCTTTTCTTCTGGGTTTATAATCATCCCTTGATCCCTGATAGTCTGCGACGTCGGTGTAGGTAAAGGGATCCTGGAGGTGAGACCTTTTTAATACAACTGTATGTAGAGAACCCACGGACTTCAGATCTGGAAACAGAAGTAATAAGTAGGACCCAGAGTGACTCCAATAAATACAGGACCCTCGGTGACTTCAGTACAGCTAGAATCCTCGGTGGTTCCAATATAGCTAGGATGCTCGGTGACTCCAGTACTGCTACAACTCTTGGTGGTTCCAGTACAGCCAGGACCCTCAGTGGTTCCAGTACAGCCAGGACTCTTGGCTCCAGTACAGCCAGGACCCTCAGTGGTTCCAGTACAGCCAGGACTCTTGGTTCCAGTACAGCCAGGACCCCCGGTGGTTCCAGTATAACTAGGACTCTCGGTGACTCCAGTACAGCTAGGACCCTTGGTGGTTCCAGTACAGCCAGGACCCTCGTTGGTTCCAGCAAAGCTAGGCCCCTCGATGGTTCCATTACAACCAGGACCTTCAGGGGTTCCAGTATAACTAGGACTCCCCGTGACTCCAGTACAGCCAGGATCCTCTGTGACTCCAGTACAGCCAGGACCCTCGGTGGTTCTAGCAAAGCTAGGCCCCTCGATGGTTCCATTACAACCAGGACCTTCAGGGGTTCCAGTATAACTAGGACTCTCGGTGACTCCAGTACAGCTAGGATCCTCTGTGACTCCAGTACAGCCAGGATCCTCTGTGACTCCAGTACAGCCAGGAACCTCAATAGTTCCTATAAAGTTAGGACCCTCGGTGGTTCCAGTACAGCCAGGACTTTCTGTGACTCCAGTACAGCTAGGACCCTCAATAGTTCCAGTACAGCCAAGACCCTTGGTGATTCCAGTATAACTAGGACACTCAGTGACTCCAATACAGATAGGATCCTTGGTGGTTCCAGCAAAGCTAGGCCCCTCGGCGGTTCCATTACAACCAGGACACTTGGTGCTTCCAGTATAACTAGGACTCTTGGTGACTCCAGTACAGCCAGGACCCTCTGTGACTCCAGTACAGCTAGTAACCTCAATGGTTCCAATACAACTAGGACCCTCGGTGACTCTAGTACAGCCAGGACCCTCGGTGACTCCAGTACAGCCAGGACCCTCAGTTCCAGTACAGTCAAGACCCTCAGTGACTCCAGTACAGCTAGGAGCCTCATTGGTTCCAGTACATCTAGGACTCTTGGTGACTCCAGCATAGCTAGGACCCTTAGTGGTTCCAGTATAACTAGGACTCTCAGTGACTCTAGTACAGCCAGGACCCTCTTTGGTTCAGTACAGCTAGGACCCTATGTGACTCCAGTACAGTCAAGGCACTTGGTGACACCAGTACAGCTAGGACCCTGAATGGTTCCAATACAGCTAGGACCCTTGTTCGTTGCAGTACATCTAGGACTCTTGGTGACTCCAGCATAGCTTGGGCGCTTAGTGGTTCCAGTATAACTAGGACTTTCTGTGACTCCATTACATCTAGGATTCTTGGTGACTCCAGCATAGCCTGGACTCTTAGTGGTTCCAGTATAAGTAGGACTCTCATTGACTCCAGTACAGCCAGGACTTTCCGTGACTCCAGTACATCTAGGACTCTTGGTGACTCCAGTACAGCTCTGTAACACAGTATGGGATAGGGAAAAGCGTATTAAATGAGCTAAAATGTTTTATTATTTAAAAATGAAAACTCACAACAATATATGGAATATTCAACACGTTTCGGGGTCCACAAATACCCCCTTCATCAGAGTCAGGAAAAATATAAGAAAATGACTATGTCGATATAATATTGTCTCATGGTCATTGAACAAAAATATATCGTAATAACATTATATATATTTCACATATCCATTTATATATATCAAGTACCATAAAGTGATGGTAAATCCTCAGTTTTTAAGTATGTTCAGTAGCTGATTTAATCACTTCCTGAATATGCAGCTTCTTTATTATTCAATCCTTGCCTGTGTTTCAGTTTAAGCTGGTGCCATGACCACTGCCCCGGGTTTCCTATTTCAGGCTGACTCCTTTCCCTTGCAGCATTCTATGTAGTCACCCTTGCAAACCAGGACTAGAGTAGTGTCTCCTTACAATGTGTGCATCAATAGAAACACACAGCCACAGTCTAGGCTGGCAAGGTATTACCTTCCTTCTCCTTTCAGACTGGCTGGAGACTGCACTGTCCACTGTTAACTTTTTCGTGGAAGTACAGGGAAGGAGCACTGAGAGAGCAGGAGCCATCAGTATTGAAAGCTGTAAACTTCAAGAGATGGGGTAAAAATGTAACAAACAGTTTACTTGGAAATGCTTATTTTATTGTGCTCAATGGAAAAAAAATGACCAGGAGCAAAACAGCAGAAGCAGCAGCATGCACACCGATCACCCATAACATTCTGGCCACCCGTTATTACCTGTCAGGGCATGGATGCCATCAGAGCTCTTAAGGTATGCTGTGGTTTCTGACACCATCAGTAGCAGATCCTTTAAGTCCTGTATGTTGTGAGGTGGGCAGGGGCGGACTGACCATTCGAGCACTCGGGCACTGCCCGAGGGCCCAGGGTCAGTAGGGGGCCCCATGAGATGCCCCTGGTACCTTTCATTGTCATTTTCATAGGCTTTTTTGGGTATGGGCAAGGACACGGGCCCCATGACCCCCTGTTGCCCGGGGACCCCATGAGTTGTCAGTCCGCCCCTGGAGGTGGGACCTCCATGGATCTGACTTGTTTTTCTAACACATCCCACAGCATGCATGATTGGATTGAGATCTGGAGAATTTGGAAGCCAAGTCAACACCTCAAACATTTTGTTGTGTTCCTCATTGCTGGCACTTTTGGTTGTAGACATGAGTCAGCATGGGCACCCTGCCCCATACACAACAAACCTATTGGAACCAACCTTATTTTGATAATAATTTCAGCAACAGTAGCTCTTTTGTTGGATCACACTACAAGGGCCAGCCTTCAGTTCCCACAAGCATCAATGAGCCTTGGCTGCCCAGGACCTTGACACTGGTTTTCCTTCCTTTGACCACTTATGGTAGGTCCTGACCACTGCAGAACGGGACCATCCCACAAAAGCTGCAGTTTTATAGTTGCTCTGACCCATTTGTCTAGCCATTACAGCTTCACCACTCGCCCTCCAGAGGATTTACCCCCCCCCCCCTCCTGACTAGGCCATTTTTTGCATTACGGCGCTGCGTTACTTTAACTGGCTCCCACAAGAGTTGGTTCTGGCCAGCTCAGTGGATTGCTTCAAAAAATCTCCTGGATTCTTTCTTGGATACACGGAATATAACTGGATACTAACATTTATAGGTAAAGTTGATCCAGGGAATATCCGATTGCCTCTCGGGGGATCAGGAAGGAATTTTTTTCCCAGCAGGAGCAAACTGGATCATGCTTTGCTGGGTTTTTTTGCCTTCCTCTGGATCAACTGTGGGTGTAGGATTCTAACTTTTTTTTTTCATGGTTGAACTGGATGGACTTTTGTCTTTTTTCAACCAGACTAACTATGTAATTGCACGGTCATGCAATGCTGCACCCAAATTAAATTTACATCCTTTTTTTCCCACGAAAGGCGCTTTCTTTCGGTGGTCTTTGATCGCCTGTTTATTTTTTATTTTTTGCGCTATAAAAAAAGATCGACAATTTAAGAAAAAAAAACAAAATATTTTTGACTTTTTACTATTAAACATGTCCAGTAAAAAAATTTAAAATAATCAAATTTCATCATAAATTTAGGCCAAAATGTATTCTGCTCCGTGTCTTTGCTAAAAAATAATCCCAATACATGTAAATTAATTGACTTACGTGACAGTTATAGTGTTTACAAATGGTAAATAGATACAGGGATTTTTTTCTTTTACTAGTAATGGTGGTGATCAGCGACTTGTGAAGCAACATTTCAGAGTCTCGCAGGACCCCTTCATCAGGCATGTGACCATCAAGGCAACGTTTCAGAGTCTCGCAGGACTCCTTCATCAGGCATGTGACGAATGAAGGGGTCCTGCGAGACTCCGAAACTTTGCCTTGCTGTAACTATGTGATCGTTCATTAAAACTTTTGGACCCGTATTAGTGATCCTCGGCATGCTGGTGACATTCTCCCGTGCTGATTCTGTTCGGTTCCAGCCGACAGTCGCTTCAGCACCAACTTATACACACAGCCATTTTTAACGCAGGAACATGTGCGTTTGGATTGTACACTTGCATTCTGACTTGGTGTCACTGACATCCCCAGTGACACCAATACAGTGATCAATGCTAAAAAAAAAGCACTGACACTGTACTAATGGCATTGGGCAGGAAGGGGTTAACATGAGGGGCGATCAAAGGGTTAACTGTTTGCAGGGAGTGTTTTACTAGGGGACAGTGTCTGTGTGCTTCACTGTAAACACACTGCTTTGGATGGCTGTGCTGTGCACAGCCATCCAGAGCAGTGTGCCTGAGCAGTCCTCCTCCCCATCAGAGATGCTCAGTAATCACTGGCTGAGACCAGGTGAATGATGGCGGCGCGGGTAGGGCGCATGTGCGGCTCGCGCATGCCCCCTACCTGGAAATGCAAAATTATGGATGTCACTCCACTTCCTCAAATTAAACCTTTCCAAAACCGAGCTCCTAGTTTTCCCCCCAGCCCGTGCCCCCCCCCCCAACCTCTCCATCACGACCAATAACACCACCATCAGTCCCACCCCGCAAGCCAAAGTTCTAGGTGTCACCCTAGACTCCAGCCCCATGTCCAATCGCTGGCAAACTCATGTAGGCTCCAGCTCCGCAACATCTCCAAAATACGTTCGTTCCTAACCCCAGACACCACTAAACTACTCGTTCACTCCCTTATTATCTCACGTCTGGACTACTGCAACTCCCTCCTCACCGGCCTATCCCAACATAGGCTATCCCCGCTCCAGTCTATCCTGAACTCAGAAGCCAGACTCATCCACCTCACCAACCACTCTGTTTCCGCCACCCCCCTCTGCCAATCCCTCCACTGGCTCCCGATTGCCCAACGGATAAAATTCAAAATACTAACACAGACATACAAAGCTGTCCATAATACTGCCCCAAACTACATCACCGAGCTAATATCCAAATACCCCCCAACCCGTAATCTTCGCTCCTCACAAGACCTCCTACTCTCTAGCTCCCTGGTCTCCTCCTCCCACGCCCGACTCCAGGACTTCTCCAGGACTTCCCCCATCCTCTGGAACTCACTACCCCAATCCATCAGACTGTCATCTACCCTCCTCACCTTTAGGCGCACCCTGAAAACCCATCTCTTCAGGGAAGCCTACCCGGCCCTCACCTAACAGCCGATCTCCTCCTACTACTGCATCCCCCACAGCCATTTCCTCCTGTACCACTATCCCCTCCCTCCTAGATTGTAAGCTCCAAGGAGCAGGACCCTCGAACCCCTCGTGTATTGTATTGTTACTGTATTGTCTCATGTTCTGTCCCCCACTACAACGTACAGCGCTGAGCAAACTTTTTGGCGCTATATAAATACTGTATAATAATAATAATTACGTATATATATATACGTGATTTTGCACATCCGTGCCGCCCTGGAGCAGTACATCTGCCATAGGGCAGTTGGGAAGCGGCTAACCCTTGCCAAAGTTGCTCAAATCTTTACACTTGTCCATTTTTTCTGCAATACATACACTTCAGGGACAACATGTTCACTGTCTGCCTAATAAATCCCACCAACTTTCAGATGCCATTGTAATGGGATAATCTGTGTTATTCACTGTACCTTTCTGTGGTCATAATGTTATGGCTGAACGGTGTATATTGTCTATGGCTCCCCTACTATTGCACGTGCAGCTCTTTAATTAAATAGCAGCATTTTTAGTCTGCCCCCCCCCCCCCCCCCAACACACACACTTTTCCCGTTGCAATCGATTCTCTTCGCCTTACGTTCCTCGTTCCTCCTTTGTGCCAAGTCGTCCTCTTCTGTTGGCACTTCAAGACTTACAAATAAACTCTTTGGAAAGAGGTGAAATCTCGACAAACCATAATCTGCCGGATGATAAAAGCCTTTTTGTGTCGTGAAAGACTGCGATGATTTCCTATTCACTTACCAATTAAATGTATCGACTTCGAGCTCATTTCACTCTTTACAAAAAATAAAAAGCGCCTCGCCCTCCCGCCGCGTCACCTACGCCAGCGATAGCAATAGATACTCTGAGGAGCCTCTTTGATAATTGCTGCGGATTGTGCGTCACGGTTGGGGTGTCCTCCTAGCCGACCGTATAAAGAGGGAGCGCCCGGGTGAAGAGCGTACCCACCGAACGCCCGCCGTCATGTTCACCGCTCAGCTTTTGCTCCTGCTCCTGGCGTTCTGCTCTGTCCGATCGGCTGTGCCCATCCGCCGAGACAAAAGCGCGGCAAGCGGCAGCGTGGTATGTGGCATTTACATTCTAACTTTGTGTAGTCAGTTATTGCTTTCTATAACTTATTTGTTCTATATTGCTTCTGGAAGTGATGTGTGTGAGCAGATATACTTGTGTCACCGCAGCGCACACATATCTGTAACAGGATGTACCATAATGACAAATCAATGGTGACCCCAATCCCATTATTACTTCCATCTGCTTTTTATTGCTTTCCATTGATCCAGGCGAGTACAGATGAGACGGCGGGGAGACGCAGTCGCCGCTCTCGTACTTTTTGCCTGTTATGGTCGATTTGTTTTCTAGATTCGTACAGTGATTAATCTTACATCAAATTGGGGATGTAAGAAACAAAAGAGAAAGTATACAATCAGAGGGGTTGCTCACTGATGTATTTCAAACAACATATTGCTTTACTGCCATGGGGGCATTAAAACATGGAATTGGATTGACTGCTATGGGTGGCTGGGCTTTGCTTTATGAAATAATCCCCGAGGGTTTCACTGCTCTGCCTGTTCATCGGTTTCATGAATGAGCAGATGTATTTTCAACCCAAAAAAGGGAAGTGCCGAGCCAAAAGGGTAAAGAGTACAAAACGATATGATGGTTCTTTAGCTACATCACATAAAATAGCCGACGCGTTTCGGGGGCCAACGATACACCCTCTTTATGAGGGCTCACTGAGCTTTAACCAGGCTTTGATGGACTCAGCAAAAGGAGATGAATGGGGAATGAGGAGAACAATTGTGCAGAATGTGCGTTTTAGATTTTCCACCCAGGTATGTTTAAATGCCAGCTCCAGCTTTCAGACCATGGTTCACATTTCACTCTCATTTAGGGTGTTACATGAAACAAGATCGGAATCAACAGCTCCCCCCACTCACAGAATCCAGGGGTCCTTCTCTATACCGTCTCCTAGCAAATTTGAATTTGGTGTGGCTGTTTGTGGATCGGGTTCTTTCACACCCTCAATTAGGGTGTAACATGAACAGAGCCCCCCACCCCTAAACCAGCTCTAGTACCCACACACTTACAGAACCCAGCGGTTCTTCTCCGCACCGTCTCCTGGCCAATATGAATTGGGCGTGGCTGTGTGTGGTTCAGGTCCTTTTGGATCATCATGTAAGGTGTAACATGAAACATGGTCAAAATCCACAGTCCCCCACCCCCAAACTAACTCTAGCCCCCACACACTTACAGAACCCAGGGGTTCTTCTCCGCACCGTCTCCTGACCAATATGAACTGGGAGTGGCTGCGTGTGGTTCAGATCCTTTTGGATCCTCATGTAGGGAGTAACATGAAACATGGTCAGAGTCCACAGCCCCCCCACCCCAAACTAACTCTAGCCCCCACACTCTTACAGAACCCAGGGTTTCTTCTCCGCACCGTCTCCTGACTAGTCTGAATTGGGCGTGGCTGTGTGTGGTTCAGGTCCTTTTGGATCCTCATGTAGGGAGTAACATGAAACATGGTCAGAGTCCACAGCCCCCCCACCCCCAAACCAACTCTACCCCCACACACTTGCAGAGCCTAGGGGTTCTTCTCCGCACCGTCTCCTGGTCAGTTTAAATTGGACGTGGCTGTGTGTGGTTCAGGTCCTTTTGGATGCTCATGTAGAGTGTAACTTGAAACATGGTCAGAGTCCACTGCCCCCCACCCCCAAACTCACTCTAGCCCCCAGACACTTACAGAACCCAGGGGTTCTTCTCCGCACTGTCTCTTGGCCAATATGAATGGGGAGTGGCTGTATGTGGTTCGGGTCCTTTTGGATCCTCATTTAAGGTGTAACATGAAACATGGTCAGAGTCCACAGCCCCCCCACCCCCAAATTAACTCTAGCCTCCACACACTTACAGATACCAGGGGTTCTTCTCCACACCGCCTCCTGACCAATATGAACTGGGAGTGGCTGTGCATGGTTCAGGTCCTTTTGGATCCTCATGTAGAGTGTAACTTGAAACATGATCAGAGTCCACAGCTTCCCACCCCCAAACTAACTATAGCTCCCAGACATTACAGAACCCAGGGGTTCTTCTCCGCACCATCTCCTGGCCAATATGAATTGGGCGTGGCTGTGTGTGGTTCAGGTCCTTTTGGATCCTCATGTAGGGAGTAACATGAAACATGGTCAGAGTCCACAGCCCCCCCACCCCCAAACTAACTATAGCCCCCAGACACTTACAGAATCCAGGGGTTGTTCTCCGCACCATCTCCTGACCAATATGAATTGGGAGTGGATGTGCATGGTTCAGGTCCTTTTGGATCCTCATATAGGGTGTAACATGAAACATGATCCACTCCATTACATAATTTGGGGGTTTCCTGCATCATCTCCTGGCAAATTTGAGTTTGTCATGGCTGTGCATGGCATGGCTGTGTCCACACAGTTGTGTCGTTCATTCTCAGTAATCTGTGAATGAGAAAACTACAAGTCCCATCTGCCACTGCAGCAAAGAGACTGTAGTTCTCAAGGGAGCACAAGTGCAGTGGCAGCACCATCCTTGTAGTCCATTGATACTTCCTCCAGGTTCAAACCCAAAGGTCCGTACCTCCGTATGAACCTGAGCTGGAGGAATAGTCTGCAGGAGCTATGGCATTGCATCCATGATCCTTTGATTGCAGCTGCAAATGCAAAAAAAATGTATTTGCATAAAGAAAAAAAATCCCTAAGAGCACACAACTCAAACAGAACTACACTAAAAAATAGTATTAAAGATGGTTCATTTTATTGTTAAAAGATCCAATAATAACATCCTAAAAGAGGGAATAGATTGCACATGTAGCAAACACTTGTATACTTTAAAGCCTCAATTTAGACCGCTACAAGAAGATATAACTCCAAATTGAATGATTGACATTAGCCAATCCTAACCATTTCCTCAATAGTTTAACTTCAAAATAGATCATTCAAATGATAGCATCTTGGCCTTTTCCCCAACGCGTTTCGCAGGACAGAGCCTGCTTCTTCAGGATGAGCAACTTTTCTATAGAAATGTCTAAAAAAATGAAAGCAAACGTCAACTATCTTTCACCCACGGTTCACATCTATGCGGTCGTGTGGGCCGCATTTTGCACGGGCACGAGAGCCCATTCATTTGAATGGACTCCCGTGTCCGTGACACGCAGGGAAGAAGTCCCTGCACTTCTTTGGAAAACGCAGCCGAGGTTCCCAGTACGGTTGCGTTTCCCAGTGCGGGCGGCGTGCCATTAGAACTAATGTCCCGCCTGCGGGTCCCCATTTCTCTGTGCGGGTGGTGCGGCTTGGATCTGCAGAGGCACCACCTGCACAGATGTGAACCGGGGGTCAGTGTAAATCAACAAGCAAGCAGTACATGTCAAAGTCATTTGTGTTCTTATAAAGTACTACCTGTTAAAGCTGTAATCAGCAAAACAAAGTCGATGTAAAGCCAGACAGCAAGCCACTTGGATCAATGGACTCCCAACTCCTAGACCTCCACATAGAATAGCAAAGTAATCAGTGAAACGGTGTGTTACAATCAGGGGCGGACTGACCATTTGGAAACTCGGGCACTGCCCAAGGGCCCGGGGTCAGTAGGGGGCCCCATGAGATGCCCTTGGTACCTTTTTCATAGGCTTTTTTGAGTTTGGGCAAGGACACAGGGGCCTCATGATCCCCTATGGCCCGGGGGCCCCATGAGTTGTCAGTCCGCCCCTGGTTACAATCATCCCATCCCACACAAATGAATGCCGCTCTGAATTTATTATTTGTATCATTACATTTTTTTTAAGTAACATAATAAAAAATGGAAAATAAAAGGGGAGCACAGTGGATTAGTGGTTAGAATGTCTGTCTTGCAGCACTGGCATTCCCAGTTCAAATGCTAGTCAGGACACTATCTGCATGGAGTTTGCCTGCTTACCCTGTGCTAGTGTGGGTTTCCTCCAGGTGCTCTGGTTTCCTCCCACACTCCAAAGACATTCTGGTAGATGAAAAAAGTAACATAATAAATTTGGCGCCATTCTTCCCCCACCAGACTTATGAGGATTATTCTGATTCAAATCTTCACTGTAAGTCATACAATTTCAAAATCAGCTTTGATGTGACGGAGGTGAACTGTAAGTAATGAGCCTAGAATTCTTGCTGTCACTCTAACCCTAGGTTCACATCTGTGCGGGTGGTGCCACTGCCGATCCGCACGAAAATCCGTGCAACCGACCACCCGCACAGAGAATTGCGGACCCGCGGATGGGTGACATTAGTTCTAATGGCACGCCGCCCGCACTGGGAAACGCAACCGTACTGGGAACCGAGGTTGCGTTTTCCAAACAAGTGCAGGGACTTCTTCCCTGCGTGTCACGGGCATGGGAGTCCATTCAAATGAATGGGCTCTCGTGCCCGTGCAAAACACGGCCGCCCGGCCGCATAGATGTGAACCGGGGGTAACATGTATCCAACCAACCTTTTCATGTGTATGTGCCCCCGACGTGTATATTTCGGTTTGCACATGTGTAGGAGGTGGGGGCGGGGCTCATAAATGTTTTGGCGTGGGCAGGGGCGGACTGACAACTCATGGGGCCCCCGGGCAATAGGGGATCATGGGGCCCCTGTGTCCTTGCCCAAACTCAAAAAAGCCTATGAAAAAGGTACCAGGGGCATCTCATGGGGCCCCCTACTGACCCCGGGCCCTCGGGCAGTGCCCGAGTTTCCAAATGGTCAGTCCGCCCCTGGGCGTGGGTTCATGTGCTTAGTTGTAACTTTATTTTTTTAAACATTTTTTTTTCACTAAACTGTATTTTTTGTCCACTATGTGACTTTTTCCCCCTATTTTCTTTTGGTGACAGGTCCTCTTTAGCTCCGTTCACATTCTACGTAGTGGGAACTCGTGTGGGCAATTGTCATGTGTGTGTTCAGTATAGGGCAGCTGATTCACTATGTGCATTTGTCACAGCAAAGGAGCTTAGGGACCAGATTTTGGCTTTGAGCCGGGCACTTTTTTTTACACGTGTTTTGCCCTTTTCTTGAGTTTTCTGTTGTGGCAAAATCACGCTGTTTTTGGGGTATAATTTAGGAAGAATGGCACCCAAATGCGCATGTTGCCACGGTTTGAAATCATGGTCAGAATCACGCCGATTCTGGTTGGTTGCGATTTCTAATTGCCCAAATGTGAATGGGGACCTTAAGGAGACATCAGAGGTCTAAGGGCCAGTTCACACCACGTGCGGTCCAGTTGCTTTTTTTCTGCATCCAAAAAGCACAGAAAGTAGGTGATATGGCTGTCAGTGTCATAGTTCACATCAGTGCTTGCGGTTAAAGTGCATTCTGGTTGCAGAATAAAAGTAGAGAACTGTTTCTCTGTTGTGTTGTATATAATAAAATTAATTGGGAAAAAAAAAGTAGAGCAGGCTGCATTTTTTTTCTGCACAGAACTGTAGTGGAACATGGTAAAACACATCAAAAACGCACTGGAACGCACCAAAATGCACCAAAACTGGAATGCACATGTCTGTACTTAAATTGAAGAAAAAGAGAGGGAGGAAAAATGAACTGTAATCCATAAAAAACACATCAAAAACACATCAAAAACTGACTGGAATGCGTAAAAAACACGCGTGGAAACGCATCCGGAACACATCTGGACTGCATTTCTATAGTGTGACCGGCCCTAAAACAAAGAACGCTGATGTCTCACCTGCCCTCCAATGACACTAAGGAAGAGCAGATCGCGCTCCATTAGTCTGGGTTCACACCTAAGCATTTTCTGCAGCGTTTTGCATTTTGCAGAAACACAGTACAGTCCATTTAACATGATTTCCCATGGGACACATTCACATCTCCGTGTTTTCACCCGCTGCGTTTTTTGTAAAGGGTCAAGGACTTTCTAAAATGCCAAAGGTTCAGTTTTGGTTCAATAGACTTCAATGGAGACACTGCAGAAATGCATATAGTGTGTTTTTGATGTGATTTTGATGCATTTTAATCTGCAGCAACAAATTGGAAAAAAAATGCATCAAAAACATGTCAAAAAGGAATGTGCAAAAACACAAAACACACCACAAAAAGCACTGCAGAAATGGATCAAACGCAAACTGCATAGGTGTGAACCGAGCCATAGCTTCTTCCGGCGCCTCACTGGCTGGGGAATGGGACTCTAGGACTTGGAAGCGATTTTTTGCATGTGCTTCCAGGTTATTAATCGGAAGGGAGAATCAGCAAACGGCAGTTACAGGGGTGTGTGGAAGCAATCGGGTACAGCCGCTCTGTCTCTTCCATCTGACAGCCAACAGCCGGCTTGTCAGATTTACACGCACTCCTGACAGCTATCCCTACTCTAAGGTCCCTGAACAGGACACAGCCACGGCTGGAGGTTAGGAGAAAGAAGGTTAAACCTAAGATTGCAAAAAGGATTCTTTACTGTTAGTGCAGCAAAAATGTGGAACTTCCTCCCTCAAGAAGTGGTACTAGCTGAGAGTGTCCACAACTTCAAAAAACATTTGGATGCCTTCCCCAGGAAGCAGAATATACAGAGCTATGGGAATTGTTAGAGAATTAAAATCACACACATTGGTTGAAATGGAGGGAGGTTTAAAGTGTTACTAAACCCAGGACCCTGCATTCACTATAACTGGTCTCCGTGGACCCTGCATTCACTATATCTTCTCTCCCCGGACCCTGCATTCACTATATCCGCTCTCCCCGGACCCTGCATTCACTATATCCGCTCTCCCCGGACCCTGCATTCACTATATCCGCTTTCCCCGTACCCTGCATTCACTATATCCGGTCTCCCCGGACCCTGCATTCACTATATCCGGTCTCTCCGGACCCTGCATTCACTGTATCCGGTCTCCACGGACCCTGCATTCACAATATCTGGTCTCCCCGGACCCTGCATTCACTATATATGGTCTCCCAGGACCCTGCATTCACTATATCCGCTCTCCCAGGACCCTGCATTCACTATATCTGGTCTCCCCGGACCCTGCATTCACTATATATGGTCTCCCAGGACCCTGCATTCACTATATCCGCTCTCCCAGGACCCTGCATTCACTATATCTGGTCTCCCCGGACCCTGCATTCACTATATCCAGTCTCCCGGACACTGCATTCACTATATCCGGTCTCCACGGACCCTGCATTCACTATTTCTGGTCTCCCTGGACCATTCATTCACTATATCTGGTCTCCCCAGACCCTGCATTCACTATATCTGGTCTCCCTGGACCCTGCATTCACTATATCCGCTCTCCCCAGACCCTGCATTCACTATATCCGGTCTCCTCAGACCCTGCATTCACTATATCTGGTCTCCCAGGACCCTGCATTCACTATATCCGCTCTCCCCGGACCCTGCATTCACTATATCTGGTCTCCCCGGACCCTGCATTCACTATATCCGGTCTCCCCGGACCCTGCATTCACTATATCCGCTCTCCCCGGACCCCGCATTCACTATATCTGGTCTCCAACGACCCTGCATTCACTATATCTGGTCCCCCCGGACCCTGCAGTCACTATATCTGGTCTCCCTGGACCCTGCATTCACTATATCCGGTCTCCTTGGACCCTGCATTCACTATATCCGGTCTCCCCGGACCCTGCATTCACTATATCCGGTCTCCACGGACCCTGCATTCACTATATCTGGTCTCCCCGGACCCTGCATTCACTATATCCGGTCTCCACGGACCCTGCATTCACTATATATGGTCTCCCAGGACCCTGCATTCACTATATTCGCTCTCCCAGGACCATGCATTCACTATATCTGCTCTCCCCGGACCCTGCATTCACTATATCCAGTCTCGCGGACACTGCATTCACTATATCTGGTCTCCACGGACCCTGCATTCACTATTTCTGGTCTCCCTGGACCATTCATTCACTATATCTGGTCTCCCCGGACCCTGCATTCACTATATCTGGTCTCCCTGGACCCTGCATTCACTATATCCGCTCTCCCCAGACCCTGCATTCACTATATCCGGTCTCCTCAGACCCTGCATTCACTATATCTGGTCTCCCAGGACCCTGCATTCACTATATCCGCTCTCCCCGGACCCTGCATTCACTATATCTGGTCTCCCCGGACCCTGCATTCACTATATCCGCTCTCCTCGGACCCTGCATTCACTATATCCGCTCTCCTCGGACCCTGCATTCACTATATCCGCTCTCCCCGGACCCCGCATTCACTATATCTGGTCTCCAACGACCCTGCATTCACTATATCTGGTCTCCCCGGACCCTGCAGTCACTATATCTGGTCTCCCCGGAACCTGCATTCACTATATCTGGTCTCCCACAGTACACAGAACATGGAAATGCAATTATTTTAGTAAATATAAACTGCTAAATACCTTTTCTCATCAGCATTTAGAGCAGTCTTGTGATTTCAGCAGAGCACTGGTTAAAGCTTGCAGGAGGAGTTTTCATTCTCCCTCTGTCTGGACAGTGCTGATTGGCCCTGTGCTGATCACATGCACTCTCCCAAGAAAGTAAAAATCTCTAGCAATACACACCAAACTGAGCACGAGCAGCTTGCCCCCAAGGCTCTGTACTATCAGCAGATGGATTGGGGACAGTAGAAGAAGGGGAGGATCAGAGAAGAAAGGATCAAACAGCCTTTTTACACAATGCAGAGGATTAACCCCTCAGGTTCCACAGTGAGTATAACAAGCATGCTTTACTGCATATACAGACTGATTTTACTGTTGTGGGTTTAGTCACACGTTAACTTTAGATTGCAGAAAGTGTTCTTTACTGTAAGAGCAGTACAAATGTGGAACTCCCGCCCTAAAGAAGTGGTATTAGCTGAGAATGTCCACAGCTTAAAAAATAATTTAGATGTCTTTCTCGGTAAATTGCATATACAGGACCATGGGAATTAACCCCTTAGGTTCCACAGTGAATATAACAAGCTTGCTTTTCTGCATACACAGACTGATTTTACTGTTGTGGGTTTAGTAACACTTTAACTTTAGATTGCAGAAAGAATTCTTTACTGTTAGAGCAGTAGAAATGTGGAACTCCCTCCTTAAAGAAGTGGTACTAGCTGAGAATGTCCACAACTTCAAAAAACATTTAAACTGCATATACAGGGCAATGGGAATTAACCCCTTAGCTTCCACAGTGAGTATAACTAGCATGCTTTACTACATATACAGACTGATCGTACTGTTGTGGGTTTAGTTACACTTTAACTTTAGATTGCAGAAAGGGTTCTTTACTGTTAGAGCAGTACAAATGTGAAACTCCCTCCTTAAAGAAGTGGTACTAGCTGAGAATGTCCACAGCTTCAAAAAAACGTTTAGATGTCTTTCTCAGGAAACTGCATATACAGGGCGATGGGAATTAACCCCGTAGGTTCCACAGTGAATATAACAAGCATGCTTTACTGCATATATGGGCAGCACAGTGGCTAAATGGTTAGCACTTCCACTTGCCAGTACTAGGGTTGCTGGTTCAAATCCCAGCCACAGCACCTCCAGCCTGGAGTTTGCATGTTCTCCCTGTGCCTGTATGGGTTTCCTCTGGGTACTCTGGTTTCCTCCCACACTCCAAAGACATGCTGGTAGGTGAATTGGATCCTGTCTAAATTGTCCCCAGTATGTGTATGTATGAATGTGAGTTAGGGACCTTAGATTGTACGCCCCTTGTGGGTTAGGGACTGATGTGAATGTACAATATATATGTAAAGTGCAGCATAAATTGACAGCCCAATATAAGTACCTGAAATAAAAAAAATAAAATAAAATAAAATACAGACTGATTTTACTGTTGTGGGTTTAGTAACACTTTGACTTTAGATTGCAGAAAGGGGTCTTTACTGTAAGAGCAGTACAACAGTGGAACTCCCGCCTTAAAGAAGTGGTATTAGCTGAGAATGTCCACAGCTTAAAAAAAAACTTTTTAGATGTCTTTCTCAGGAAACTGCCTATACAGGGCCATGGGAATTAACCCCTTAGGTTCCACAGTTTGTATAACAAGCTTGCTTTACTGCATATACAGACTGATTTTACTGTTGTGGGTTTAGTAACACATTAACTTTAGATTGCAGGAAGGGTTCTTTACTGTAAGAGCAGTACAAATGTGGAACTCCCGCCTTAAAGATGTGGTATTAGCTGAGAATGTCCGCAACTTCAAAAAACATTTAAACTGCATATACAGGGCGATGAGAATGAACCCCTTAGGTTCCACTGTGAGTATAACAAACATGCTTTACCGTATATACAGGCTGATTTTACTGCTGTGGGTTTAGTAACACTTTAATTTTAGATTGCAGAAAGGGTTCTTTACTGTAAGAGCAGTAGAAATGTCGAACTCCTTCCTTAAAGAAGTGGTATTAGCTGAGAATGTCCACAGCTTCAAAAAAACTTTTAGATGGCTTTCTCAGGAAACTGCCTATACAGGGCCATGGGAATTAACCCCTTAGGTTCCACAGTTTGTATAACAAGCTTGCTTTACTGCATATACAGACTAATTTTACTGTTGTGGGTTTAGTAACACATTAACTTTAGATTGCAGGAAGGGTTCTTTACTGTAAGAGAATTACAAATGTGGAACTCCCGCCTTAAAAAAGTGGTATTAGCTGAGAATGTCCGCAACTTCAAAAACCATTTAAACTGCATATACAGGGCGATGGGAAGTCACAGTCCTAGTTTGAACTGGATGGACCTCAGTCTCCTTTTCCACCTTATAAAGTATGTAACTGTATATTCAGCCTGGAGATCAGCTTTAAGCCTGTTAGTTGTATTTCTGGAAGCATTATTCCAATAAATCCGCCTTTCGAGATCTCTTTCCACATTAAAAGTCAGATTAGTAGAGCCATTTAAGATGCGTCCACCTGCAGGGACGCGGCGTACAACATGGCCGCCCTCAGATAAGTGCCTTTATATGTCTAACCTAATAGGAGACGGCATCAGGCATAAAACCAAGGTGAATTGAAAGGAAATCAATGCTAAAATAAAGTTATGCAAGAAAGATGGAATTGCGCATTTGGACACAGGCTGTGGCCCGTGCAGTTAATTAAATCCCCTCCGTTTTACAGGCTCCTATTTCAGAGATTCATTTGCTTTCTTTTTTTTTTTTTTTTTTTTTTCCATTTTTTTGAAAAAGTTCCAGGAAACAGTCCATAAATGTAACCATTAAAGCGGGTTATTACATTAAAATGGTACGCCGAAGTGCAGCCTCGGAGCTTGGCAGTACATTATCTGTCAGAATTTGTCATTTTCTTCCGAATCGCAGGCAGAGTGATGTAGAAAAGGTTAGGGCCCGCGTCTTTAAAGAACCACTGATGTCACACAAAAATAATGGGGCCACACAATCATTAGGCCCTTGATTTGTTCTCTCTGTCCCATTTTACTAACATCTGTGTAGGAAGAGAGAAAAGTAAAATTATCTGATTTCACCGTTATCAAATGCCGCGGGCTTAAATCAAGGCAACCGGTGCGTCTGGGGAAGCGAAAAAAAAAAAAAAAGATCCATTTGCCGAAGATTTAGTTGCAGGAGTCGCAAATGTAACATATTAACTTGCCTGGAAATTAAATCAAACAACGAGTTGTCATCATTTATTTTTCCGTACCGCTAGGGAATTGGTTTAATTTGGAGAGTTTTTAAGGACTGGGAATAATTTTAGAAGGAGGGGGGGAGGGGGGATTAGTCAAAGAGATGAAACAAACATGTTGCTTTTGATTAAAGGATCAGTAAATCTAAAACACAAGTAAAAAACTCAAATACTGATTTCTAAATTTTATAAAAAATATCTTTATTAGATACAAACCGTTCTCCTCCTCCCATGCTCATCTCCAGGGCTTCTCCAGAGCCTCCCTCATCCTCTGGAACTCTCTACCCCAATCTATCAGACTATCGCCTACTCTGCTCACTTTTAGGCGATCTCTGAAAACCTATCTCGTCAGGAAAGCCTATCCTGCCGTCAGCTAATAACCGAATCTTCTATTCCTTCTACCAGTCCCTCCCCCACAGTTAGTACCTTTTGTACCACCAGCCCCTCCCTCTTAGATTGTAAGCTCATAGGCACATGTGCATTCCAGTTTTGGTGCGTTTTGGTGTGTTCCAGTGTGTTTTTGATGCGTTTTACCGCGTTCCACTACAGTTCTGTGCAGGAAAAATGCAGCCTGTTCTACTTTTTATTCTGCAACCAACATGCACTGGAACTGCAAGCACTGATGTGAATTATGACACTGACAACCATATAACCTACTTTCTGTGCGTTTTGGATGCAGAAAAAAAGCAACTGAAACTCATCTTAGATTGTAAGCTCCCAGGATCAGGGCCCTCCTATCCCTCTTGTATTGAACTGTATTGTTGCTGTATTGTCTCCCGTTATATTGTAAAGCGCTGAGCAAACTGCTGGCGCTATATAAATCCTGTATAATAATAATATATAAATCCTGTATAATAATAATAATAATAATATATAAATCCTGTATAATAATAATAATAATAACCTGCAGCTGTTGGGTGTTGCTCTTCCATGGGTTGTCGTTACTTTGCAGTGCTTGTAAACTCTCACATAAACCCAGTGTAGTGACTGGCCTCACAGAGAGAAAACAAATCTTCCTGCATACGTTGTACCTGTTTATTTATGCCATCTCTTCTCTACATGTGTTCAAAGTACTGAATTTATAAAGCTTTGTCTGAGAGTTCAGAAAGCAAGGGGCGGAGAACTAAAATTACACACTGCAGAGCTCAGTGAGGAGAGCTCTGAGAGCTGATTGGAGGGAAGGGACACCCCCCCCCCCTTCACACAGTACACAGGAACAGAGATGAGGCTGTAAATCTGCTGGAGATCCCTCCCCTGTCACCATTTTTCAGAGTTGAGATGAGCTGCAGCTATGAATCAGCCATCTCCTTCATAGCTGTTGTCAGATCAGCTGCGGCAGGAGGGGAGGAGGGGGCAGGTGGGACCTCATACCTAGGGATAGAATACACTCCATGTACACGGGACGTTTGGAAAACACTTCTGAACGATGGAAACTGACTGCTGGAAAACGGAGGTTATAAAACGTCTGTTTAGCTGCGTTTGCACACTGCATTTATGAGCGTTTGCGTTTAGAAGTGTTTTTTTTAAAGATAACCTCAGGAGACCTTCCAAAATGCCCTGAATTCACTCAAAAACAGTAAAAAATTAACTATTTCAGACATTTTGAGAGGAATAGAGAGAACAGAAGCAGAGAGAGCAGTATGTGTTGAGATGACCTGTCTTTTCTGGTTGTATTCACTATGGATCCCATCATGAGCATAATGCGACCCGTTCTACCATTTTTTCCTTCACGCAAAACCTGGAACTGATTGCGCTGGTGTACCGGGTCCATTTGAATACATGGAAAACGCTTTGCATGCATTTCTGATGATGAAAAAAGGCTCTGGACAGCATCTGGATATGGAACAGTTAAAAAACGCTTCTAAAAGCAAACGCACTTACAAGAATTTGGCGTTTGAAACGCTGATAAAATCTACTCCTGAACGCAAGTTTGGTGCGTTCATAAAATTACTGTAAACTCAACTGCCTGTAAACGACTATAAACGACGATGTGTACATGGACACATAGGAAAACATTAGGGAGAGTTCAGGGGCTGCTGAAAAAAACACAGAAAAGCTTCTAAACGTGAGTTTATCAGCTGCAGTGTATATGAACCCTTAGAAAAATGGAACAAAGTGCTACGTAGAGGAAAGAACTTTACCAAATTCATCAATAGATCTTGTATAACTATTTGAAATGAAGCTGTTTGACCTTTGTCATCAATCATTTGATTTATTTTCTTGATTTGCTGTAGGAAATAGATGAGGTGAAGAAAAACAACCTTGTGAATGTACTTTTGGCCATACTGGACTGGGCGTCACCGTGGGCCGAAGCGGACTCCATGAACAACGAAGATCCGGAGTTGCAGTACAGACCACAAAGATCCATGTACAACCCTCCCATGGCTCGGGAGAAGGGCATGTGCAAAAACTTCTTCTGGAAAACCTTCTCCACCTGTTAGGTCCCCTCCTCTCCCTTCCAGTACTCCTTCAATGTACAGAGCCGCGTTCCGCTCCACAGGGCTTCATCTGACGCTTAACGCTTCATGTATCAGTCATTAAAAAAAACACAAAGGACCCCACCAATAGAAGCCTCTGAAAGTAACAATGTCCTTGTTGCCAAAAGTAAGCAGTCAGGATCTTCCTTTCATGCTGTAATTTTGCTCTAGAACAGTTATCCTCAACCAGAGTTCCTAGGGTTCCTCCAAAGTTTCCTTGAGCTGTGGATGATTGACCTCCCATCTGATGGTGTCTGCACATTTTTGGGGACAATCCCGCTTGGCAGAGTCAACGTCATAGCGCCAATGACCTTTTTTGCTGTTGGCCTTACTCTTAGCCTTGCTGTACCCTCGCCAATGCTAGGTCTCTTGCTGCCTTTATATGCAGATATTGTTTGGATACCTGAAAATTTTCAATAAAAATGAAGTAAAACAAAAAAAGGAAAAGGAAAATTGTATGTCAGGGCAAGAAAAAAACCCCCACACAGCGTTGTGAGCACTTTCCCGAAACAAGCAATGGCAAGAGTAATACAATGAGAAAAGCGGGGAACATCATCCTCTGCATTCTTCTTGCCGTTGCTTGTCTCGGAAAGTACTTAATGTTGTAATTTTGCTCTAGAACAGCTATCCTCAACCAGGGTTCCTAGGGTTCCTCCAAAGGTTCCTTGAGCTGTGGATGATTGACCTCCCATCTGATGGTGTCTGCAAAATTTTGGGGACAATACCACTTGGCAGAGTCAACGTCATAGCGCCAATGGTCTTTTCGTAAGGGTGGCATTCTGACACTGTAAACGGGGCAATCTTCCCAGTTACCACCAATACAAGGGGCATTTCCCCCCTTACTCCAAATAATTTGGTTTTAGCACGGATTCCCTGAGACCTCCAAGTTATTTCAAGGGATCCTTTTGGACAAATTGGTTGAGAAAGGCTGCTCTAAAATTATAAAGGGAAGAATCTGACTGGTTGCTACAATAAGGACTGTTAATTTTTCATACATTTTCAATCATGAGGCTTCATGAAATTTTATACTCTTGTGGATAATATATAGTTAGGGCTGAACTTTAAGTGGATATAAAAGATACACATTAATGCAGTCCTGTATTTCTTAGCATTTTTAATGCAAGCAGTGTGAGTACATGAATGTGACTTGATATCATCCTCTTGCAGTTGATGTGCAGCAGAGCTAAAACTAGGAGAGGGTGATGCATCACAAGGAGTCAATTAGGCATTACCAAGGAACATGCTGATAGGAGGAGAAAGCGGAGTGAGAGGGAAATCAGTCTGCTGCTACTCTTCCACAGTCAAGGGATGAGAGAGGGACAGGACCTATAAGAGTTGTTTAGGAGTGTAAAATGCCGATGTGTCTAGTTACAATTGATAGCTTGACTTGAGGCTTCACCTGAGGTTCCTCATTTGCTGTAAATTACTTTAAAACTCCATCTCATAATGTATTTCCAATTCATTGAACTTAAGCTGTAAAAAATCACATTATATGCTACAATTAAAAGATATCTGAGCTACATTTCCATGTTGTGATTGTAATGTGGAAGGACAGGGTCAGATTTGGAATATCGAGAGCCGTAATCAGGGATCTAGGATGGAGAAAAAGTTCCATAATTGCACTTTAGTTTGATATCTGTACAATCATAGATTTGATATTTTCTAAAGAACTTGGAAATGAATTGATTTGGGTGATTGAAATTTAGTTAGAAGGGAATCTCTCTTGCATAGGAAAGACTCTGAACCTTTCTTTGATAATGCCATTGAATTGAGAGGGAGGGGTGGGGTGCACAGAGATCATACAAGAAAAGTCCTTGAGTTGGTGGAGGTGTACTGGTGCTGAGTGAGCAGAAGGTCATTGGAGGATGGATGGCTAATGGAACTTGGTGGATCTTCATTACAGGCAGATTACAGAAGCAAGAGAAGTGCCCTCAAGATGCAGGCCAATGATATTTTCCTGACTTTCCCAAAGAAGAACATATAGACCTTTCCAGTGAGTTGGTTGGAGCTGGTGCAATATTTAATGTTTTCCTTCAATTTACTCTACAGGTTGAATGTTATTCATAGAAAATATAGATGTTTGGGAATATACTGCATTATGGCCACTAGATGGAGCTGAGGATCATAGAAAATAAATACTTATTTACTATAATTGCCAGCTCCATCTAGAGGCCATAATGCAATATTTTCCCAATTCAAACTATTCTTATGAATGCAGAACATCTGACCTGGACAGAAAATATCCTAGTAGCATTCGATTTTGCCCCATTCACTCAAAACAAATGTACCAGCAATTTTTCTAGATGCTAATTTTCTATGCACATTTTTTTTCACTATAAATACACTCTTAAGACTGAAGTGGCTGTTCCAAAACTTGCTTTCACCCTGTATGATCTTAAATTCCGTATTTGAGGATAAATACAATTCATGTGATTAGCACATCATAAGCCTATTAAAGGGATAAAACTTAAAAAAGCCATTAAACCTGAACTCCAGGGAGTTTCCCCGCACTGCTAAGTTAAATGCTCGTTTAGGACTAGGGGGCCTCAGAAAGCAGCTATACTTACTCAATCCTCCTCTTTCCATGCTCTAAGCCTGGTCCCCACAGTCTCTTCACCCCTATGCCCTAGTAATCACAGGTCTTCTGACATCATCATGTCCAATGCAAAGCCCTTAGCCATGCTTTGGGTGTGGGGCACCAAGGGATAGTCCACTGTTGCAGTGTAGGGAAGAGGAGAGTGACGTCTGCTGGAGAAGAGGATTACGTAAATAAAACTGCTTTACCATTCCCTAGACCAGAGGTCTCCAAACTTTATAAACAAAGGGCCAATTTACTGTCCTTCAGGCTTTAAGGGGGCCGCACTGTGGCTAGTGGGAGTAGAAAATACCCTGGCATCAGTGGAAGTTAACAATGCCTCATCTTTGGTTTTAGTGGGAGGAATAATGTCTCATTGTTGGTATTCAAGGGAAGAAGAGTACCCCATCACTGGTGTCTGTGGGAGGAATAGTGCCCCATCATTGGTGTCTGTCGGAAGAATGGTGCCCCATCATTGCTATCTGTGGGAGGAATGGTGCCACAGCATTGGTATCTGTGGGAGGAATGGTGCCCCATCATTGGAACAGTATCTGTGGGAGGAATGGAGCCCCATCATTGGTATCTGTGGGAGGAATGGTACCCCATCATTGGTGTCTGTGGGAGGAATAGTGCCCCATCATTGGTATCTGTTGGCAGAATGGTACCCCATCATTGGTATCTGTGGGAGGAATAGTGCCCCATCATTGGTGTCTGTGGGAGGAATAGTGCCCCATCATTGGTGTCTGTGGGAGGAATGGTGCCACATCATTGGTATCTGTGGGAGGAATGGTGCCCCATCATTGGTATCTGTGGGAGGAATAGTGCCCCATCATTGGTGTCTGTGGGAAGAATGGTGCCCCATCATTGCTATCTGTGGGAGGAATGGTGCCACATCATTGGTGTCTGTGGGAGGAATGGTGCCCCAGCATTGGTGTCTGTGGGAGGAATGGTGCCCCATCATTATTGACAATGGGATGAATAGTGCCCCATCATTGGTATCTGTGGGAGGAATGGTGCCCCATCATTGGTGTCTGTGGGAAGAATGGTGCCCCATCATTGGTGTCTGTGAGAGGAATGATGCCCCATCAAGCTACAACTGTAAGTCCTCGACATTACACCAGGCAGGGTTGAAACGCGTTGTAACTTACAAATGCAGCCTAATTTTATTGGCTTAACTAAAACAGAAGTGCTATCCATATATGCTTGGGATATGCCAAGTGCAAGTATTTCCTTCAACACATGTTTGAGATGCATGGACCCCACATGTTGGTTGTAGAACATGAAAAAGCAGAACAAGTTAGCCCAGTGGTTCTCAACTCCCGGGTTGCGCCTCCAGCCATTCGCAGATCCCTTAACTTTCCATAATGCCCCCCAATCTCTCATAGTGTCCTGCAGTGCCACTCGACCTCCCCAAACTCCCACGTATCAATACATGTTTTTCATCCCCATACTTTTGTTGTGTAACTATAAAGTTTTTTTTGCTGTTGGAGGTTTTGGATTGTTTTATAGGGCCCTGGTCTCAATAACGTTGACAATCATTGAGTTAGCAAACTCCATGTGAAGATCGTTACCCATTACAGGTTGGGCCTGGCTCATCTGGCAGCCGTGAAAATGTTATTCTTGGAGCCGTCATCTCGTATGGTAGATTCATATCTGCTATTATCTGCCTTAAAACACCAAAGCATTATACCTGGGCAATCAATAACTAGGGATTAATTAAACATTTTTACACTGTAATCTACAGATCCGAACACAGATATGAATCACTTTGTGATCGTAATTCATGTGCGGCCCAAGCTCCCTCCCCACATTGTACCATTGATTAATAGTTCATTGGGAACGTTATGTTTCACTAAAGGAGGTGAATTATGAGCGGCAGGGGTTAATCCTCTTCCTCCCAGTTTCGCTGGCTTCAGCGGTTTTTGTTCCAATCCCATAGAAAGAAAGGTAAATACTGGATGCTGGCGTAATGTTTGAATCATGCTTCCTGGCCAAGCAATTTGCTTCACTTTTCATTAAGTGATAAATCAGTTTTATTATCAATGAACATGCTGTAATTCTCCAGTCATTGCTGGCAGATATGGTCAGGTTACCATAAAGTGAAAAGCGCCTCTTAGGAAGCTCAAGAAATCGAAAATATGTCCACCGAGGTGCCAACGGCTCATTTCTTCACCCAGCTGTGTCGTGTTAAAAGCCAACTATGCCGAATGTTGGGTGGTCACCAGTGGGTTCTATTGGCATCATCAGAGACGGACATGAGTTTTCTGATTTCTCCATTCAACCCCCAAAATATAGGCTTTTGTCGATGGGCCTTGGGCTTGTGTTGATGACATCTCTATAGGATGCTTCTGAGATCATTCAGAATTCCTGGACAGGTGCATTTGACCTGCAGTTTGTTCTCTTGCATTCCTGTAGACCTTTATTGGATGTAAAGCCCATCTGAAGCAAATAAAAGTCCATCAACACAGGGCCCGAACGGGGTATATTTATATAAAAAAAAATTGAAGACCTATTTGTTCTGTGAAATTGCATGTACATTTGTCCTAGGCAAATACGAATGGCAATAGGCTATTTTCTCTTCAGGTTGAATGTCTTTCATTCATAAAGAAGAAAGTGAATCAAGAATAAGTACTTAATCCCTATCCCATCAGCTCCATCTAGTGGCCATAAACAGTATTTTCTTGATTAATTCTATTGTGTATGAATGAAAAACATTTGACCTGGAGAGAAAATAGCCTAATAACTTTTTTGCCTTCATTTGCACAGAATTAACATGCCGTTTCACAGCACTAATAGCTCTGTGAACTTTTTATAAATACACCCCAAGGTCCCAAAGTGGACTCCCCCAGTCAGTAGTTTATTTCCCACTGGGATGCTTTCTTATACCTCCACTGACAAAACATATAGTAGATAAAGTAAAAGCCAACCACTGCCAGTTTCTGCTTGTCTAATCAAACTGGCAATGATGGTCTCTGACCATCTCCTGTATCATGTCCACAGTCTCTGATCATCTCTTGTGTCATGTCCACAGTCTCTTATCATCTCTTGTGTCATATCCACAGTCTCTGATCATCTCTTGTGTCATGTCCACAGTCTCTTATCATCTCTTGTGTCATATCCACAGTCTCTGATCATCTCTTGTGTCATGTCCACAGTCTCTTATCATCTCTTGTGTCATATCCACAGTCTCTGATCATCACCTATTTCATGTCTGCAGTTTCTGATCATCTCTTGTATCATGTCCACAGTCTCTGATCATCTCTTGTGTCATGTCCACAGTCTCTTATCATCTCTTATATCGTGTCTGCAGTCTCTGATCATCTCTGTATCACGTCTGTAATCTCTGATCATCTCTTTTGTCATGTCTGCAGTCTCTGATCATTTCTTGAATTATGTCCGCAGTCTCTGATCAACTTTTGTAGCATGTCTGCAGCCTCTGGTCATCTCTTGCGTCATGTCTTCACAGTCTCTGATCATCTCTTGCATTATGTCTGCAGTCTCTGGTCAACTTTTGTAGCATCTCTGCAGCCTCTGGTCATCTCTTGCGTCATGTCTGCACAGTCTCTGATCATCTCTTGTGTCATGTCCACAGTCTCTTATCATCTCTTGTGTCATGTCCACAGTCTCTGATCATCTCTTGGGTCATATCCACAGTCTCTGATCATCACCTATTTCATGTCTGCAGCCTCTGGTCATCTCTTGCGTCATGTCTGCACAGTCTCTGATCATCTCTTGTGTCATGTCCACAGTCTCTGATCATCTCTTGTGTCATGTCCACAGTCTCTGATCATCTCTTGTGTCATGTCTGCACAATCTCTGATCATCTCTTGTGTCATGTCCACAGTCTCTTATCATCTCTTGTGTCATATCCACAGTCTCTGATCATCACCTATGTCATGTCTGCAGTTTCTGATCATTTCTTGTATCATGTCCACAGTCCCTGACCATCTCTTATATCATGTCTGCAGTCTCTGATCATCTCTGTATCACGTCTGTAATCTCTGATCATCTCTTTTGTCATGTCCGCAGTCTCTGATCATTTTTTGAATTATGTCCGCAGTCTCTGATCAACTTTTGTAGCATGTCTGCAGCCTCTGGTCATCTCTTGCGTCATGTCTGCACAGTCTCTGATCATCTCTTGCATCATGTCTGCAGTCTCTGGTCATCTCTTGTATCATGTCCACAGTCTCTTACCATCACTTTTATCATGTCTGCAGTCTCTGATCATCTCTTGTGTCGTGTCTGCAATCTCTGATCATCTCTTGTGTCATGTCTGCAGCCTCTGGTCATCTCTTGCGTCATGTCTGCACAGTCTCTGATCATCTCTTGCATCATGTCTGCAGTCTCTGATCATCTCTTCTAGCATGTCTGCAGCCTCTGATCATCTCTTGTGTCATGTCCTATATCCCCTTGTGTGTCTGCTGTCTCTGAGACTGAATATTCACTTAATTTTATGTGTGGTCCTTTGGTGATGTCAGGGGCCGCATTTTGAGCCCCCCCCCCATATCAAGACAGTTGAGCACCCTTGAGTTAGAGGGTTGAGACGTACCATTTACCACTGACAGGGGTGCTTACAATGGTTACATTTTATTTATGTAAAACTTTTATCCCAAAAGAAAAAAAAAAAAACGGTTTACAAAGTGTTGGAGTTTGGCTTTAATTTGTTAGTCAAGTCCATCTAAATCTGCTAGTCAATCTAACACTCATCTCTCCCCAGACTGACAATGCTGCTGTTCAAGGGTTTCTATATTGCTCCTCCGTCCAGGATGCAGACATCCTAAGACAGGAGATGTGTTACTGGCCAGATCTTATCTAAAGACTGGTATCCTGCAATACAGTAGATAACATTTTTGTTTTTCGGTTTAATGCCATTTTAGGCTCAAGTTTAAAATTTGAAGTAAAAATCTGCACACCAGTATTATTTTATAGCGCTTGATGAAGTCTACTACCATCTCTTATTATAAATTCCACTGCAGGCTCCCCAGCTGTCCACTGAACAGACATATTGGCAAAGGATAAAAAAAGTAAACATATGTAGTGCTACCCCCTTTACTCGCTCGATCCTGGTACATAGACTGTCCATAGGTGCAGGCTATGCAAGGTAGTCCATTATTCAGTCCATCGGGCTCCAGGGGAAGGCAGCTCCTCTCAACTCATTGATCCATCAGCACAGAGGGAAAAAAACAACTCGTCAGGGCTACAAACTATTTTCGGCAACCTATCCCCCATCTGGGCACACCTCCCCAGGGATTGGCTAGGCCCTGCTGGATATTCCAACTGATCATTTGAATTCTCTCGCCCTCAGTTCTGGAAATTTCTTCTAAAGGCAGGGGGAAGCAATCAAACTCTCAGCCTGTGAAGTTCTAAGCAGACCAAACAATCGTTGCTCCTGTGATTACCGGAGAAGCCAAAACTAGCAGCCTAACTAGGAGGGCACTACACATAACAAATAACTACACAAGTACAAGTAATAAAAAAGGTAGCAAAGTACAAAAATAAGTTCAGTGATTTCCAGTAAATGTTTACTTTGGCTGGATATTAGGAGTTTGCACCTTTCCCCGGAGCTCATCTTTAACTTGCTTCTTCCTCTGCAGATTTGGGCTGAGCTTTTCTTTTGCGACGTGATATATACTGGAGAACAAATTCATGTTCTGCATTTGTTTGCAGTACGTCCTCTGTTGCTGCTGACATGAGTCCTGCAATTGCTGGACATTCTGCACGTTCCCATTCAAGTCTGGTGGTGGTGTCTTTGCATCATTTGTGCACAAATCCTGGAAAAGTGACTCAAATCATTAATATGTCTCTAGTCATTAAAAGGACTCAAATCATCAAGAGGACTCTAATGTGCCTAATGGAAAAGCAAAGAGTTATGATTGCTGTGTTAACCTGGAACTCCGTGCCGGTATGTGTCATATTGCAACTGGAAATTGTTCATTCGCTATTTCTATTCTTTGAAAAAGATTCATCTCTGTCCGCTTTAAAAAATATCTACAGTACATCATTAAGTGAATCTTTTTTTATTCTATTCAATGGTTTTATTACAATTTAGAGGGTTCATAAAATAGAACATACTGTATGCGTTACTGGTCCCGGATTGCACAGGGATACAACATAAGTCATGTGGCACAGACCCAGGACTGGTCTGGCTGTTTGGACCCAGGTTCTATTCCCTAATAGGCACACAACAGTCAGGCACACAGTAGTTCACAGCCACTCGAGTCATAAAACAGGCTGTACATGTCTTTTTGCAGTTTCAAAGATCCCCCAGCCCAAGCAGGAGCTGGGACTCCAAAAAAGGATTCTTCCATGTTACAGCTAATCTCCCAAGGATGCCTCAGCTCTCAGGCTGGGTTTTACTTTCCCAGGATCCAGAGGAAACTGTTCCAGGCTTCAGTCCATTTATACCCCTCTCAGCCCCCTGCTGGTCACTCACTCTCCTGACCAGGGATTGGCTAAAGAGGCATGAATATGCAGGCCAGGGTCTAAGCCAGCAATGGGCAAACTACGGCCCGCGGGCCGTATACGGCCCGGCGGACCTTTTAATCCGGCCCGCGGAGCTAGGCTCCCGCAAGGCCAGTGGTCGGCAAGCCGCGGCTCTTTACAAATTTAGATGCGGCTCTCCTGTGTGCCGGGCGCCCGCTCCCCTCCCTCCTCTCCCCTCCTCTCCTCTCGGATGGCCGCCCCCCCTCTCGGATGGCCGCCCCCCTCCCTCCTCTCGGACGTCAGGACTCTGCAGCTGTCAGGATGTAGGCGGGGCAGCCATGATGTAGGCGGGGCAGCGTGACGAACTCCTCTCACAGTCCTCCCTGAAGACCAGAACGGCGCGGGAATACGAGAGGAACGCGCGGACCAAAGGTAAGTGAATTGACACAGGGGGGGGACTTACTATATGGGGGACTTACTATATGGGGGATGAATTACTATAGGGGGGACTTACTATATGGGGAATGAATTACTATATGGGGGACTTACTATATGGGGAATTAATTACTATATGGAGGACTTACTATATGGGGAATGAATTACTATATGGGGGACTTACTATATGGGGAATGAATTACTATATGGAGGACTTACTATATGGGGAATGAATTACTATATGGAGGACTTACTATATGGGGGATGAATTACTATATGGGGGACTTACTATATGGGGAATTAATTACTATATGGAGGACTTACTATATGGGGAATGAATTACTATATGGGGGACTTACTATATGGGGAATGAATTACTATATGGAGGACTTACTATATGGGGGATGAATTACTATATGGGGGATGAATTAATATGGGGGATGAATTAATATGGGGGATGAATTACTATGTGGGGGATGAATTACTATGTGGGGGATGAATTACTATGGGGGATGAATTACTATATGGGGGATGAATTACTATGGGGGATGAATTACTATAGGGGGGATGAATTACTATGGGGGACGAATTACTATATGGGGGACGAATTACTATATGGGGGACGAATTACTATATGGGGGATGAATTACTATGGGGGATGAATTACTATATGGGGGATGAATTACTATATGGGGGATGAATTACTATATGGGGGATTAATTACTATGGGGGATTAATTACTATGCTTACTATGGGGGAATATTACTATACTTACTATGGATGACACATACACATCATTCATCTACTCTTGGTCCGGCCCCCGGGTCCAATATATGAACCCATTGCGGCCCTCAAGTCAAAAAGTTTGCCCACCCCTGGTCTAAGCTGTTCTGTCCACTATATTCCAGAGCTCAGTGGGATGCAGGGGAAAGCAGCTGAGCCTGCACCAGCAGAACCCAGAACAGAAATTACTAAACAATAACCGTTCTCCTTGGTTACAAGGAGGCCAAAATTTAAATTTACTTAACACTAAGAGCCTGCTGGGGTGCTACATACATATCATTGTCAACAAAGTAGCGGCATTACAGAGTGCTAGTAATTCACACATGGTCTAGATCAGGGGTCTCCAAACGTTTCAGGATGAGGGCCACTTCATATATTTTACAAATATTTGCAGGCTGGAAAAAAATGAGTTCCCCCTTACATACATCAGAGTCTCCACTACATGAGAGTCCCCCTTTCATCAGTGTCCCTCTTTACATCAGGGTCCTCATCAGAATCCTCTCTTATATCAGGGTCCCCATCATAATCCCCCCCCCCATACATCAGGGTGCCCATCACTGTACACTGTTCTTCTTACATCAGGGTGGCCATCAGAGCACCACCTTTATACCAGGGTCCCTATCAGAGTTCCCCCATACATAAATGTCCCCATCAGAGTTCCCCCTTACATCAGTGTCCCCATCAGAGTTCCTCCTTTATATCAGTGTCCCCATTAGAGTCCTCCTTTATATTAGGGTCCCCATCAGAGTTCCCCCATACATCAGTGTCCCCATCAGAGTTCCTCCTTTACATCAGTGTCCCCATCAGAGTTCCCCCTTAAATCAGTGTCCCCATTAGTGTCCTCCTTTACATCAGGGTCCCCATCAGAGTTCTCCCATACCTCAGTGTCTCCATAAGAGTTCTTCTTACATCAAAGACCCATCAGAGTCCCCTGTTACATCCCGGAAATACATGTTTCCTATCACTGTATACTGTCTGCTTGTTCCCAGAAAGATTTCAACAATGGGCCAAGTACCAGGACAATGTAACTCCTCTGCGCATATGTAGAAATTACATGATCAGTGGCCACCCAGTGCCCGAAGAGGACGGCTGCAGGACCTAGAAGATTGGGCAGCAGAGATGATGGTGGTGGTGGGGATGCAACAGTGACAAGTGCCTGGACCCGTCATCATTGGAGGACAGCGCAGAAGAAGGAAGGTGGTTTCATAATCTGCTGACATATTAAAAGCATGCTACACCAATCACGGTGGCTTCCACTTTAATATTCATAGTCTGGGCACAGGTGCACTTTAAACGTACCGTACTGTCAGATGTTGAATATAGGATGATGCTGGGATAGTTCTCCATGGACTTCTCTGCCTTCGGAAGCTGGGTATTGGTCACGTCTTCTGCTGATTCCTGCTCCATCCAAATAGTCCCTCCATCTAAAGAAAGCACAGCAATGCTTTTCATAAACGTATTACTCCTTCTACAACACATAAAGAAGTCACTCTCCCTCTGCTGAATCCCAACAGTGCTTGTACATTCGGCATTATGGAGAGTCCATTTGGAAACTTGAATGGTACCCCCAATGCACCATATGCATTGCTGTACATTGTGGTATAGATTCTGTGAAACGTCCAATTTTGGTGCGTTGGGATGTTTTGGTAGTCAAATATTTTCAATGGGCTGCCTTAATGCAATGTGTGTTAACATTATTTTTATTTTATTTATTTCAGGTACTTATATAGCGCCATCAATTTACACAGCACTTTACATATATATTGTACATTCACATCAGTCCCTAACCCTCAAGGGGCATACAATCTAAGGTCCCTAACTCACACTCATATACAAGGGCCAATTTAGACAGGAGCCAATTAACCTACCAGCATGTCTTTGGAGTGTCGTAGGAAACCCGCACAGGGAGAACATGCAAACTCCAGGCAGGAGGTGCCGTGGCTGGGATTTAAACCAACGACCCTAGTACTGCCAGGCGGAAGTGCTAACCATTTAGCCACTGTGCTGCCCATGCAACATAATTAATATTAACACATCACAAAAAATGTAAATGGACCCTTAGACTGTGTTCCCGGGAACACATGTCCCCATTGAAAGATTTCCCCTCACCTCCCAGTCTGGGAACAACTCTAAAATTTCGGTGTTCCCCTCACCTTCTGTCTTGATGACAATGATTACTAAGAGAAAAAGAGAGGGGGGACTTCCCCAGCTGTGATGCAAATATATTATATACAAGGCAAATACTCTAAAAAAAAAATGTTTTTTTTTTTCTTCCAGTTTTGGATAGTGAAGAGAGGTTAGAATCCCCTTCAGGTGCTTGTTGCTGTCTCTCTCCTGACTCTGGAGAGTCACCCTTTATATTTGTGCTGATGACCAATGTCCAATATTTTGAGCCATCAGCTGAACAGTAATGGAGGGGATATCTTCCAATGGGGACAGCTATTTAAGAGAAAGTTTGCCTCACATTGGAGAGAGTTCCTTTCACTTCCTGCTCTGCCTATAGGACAAGAAAAAAAATCTCACCACTGGGCTGAAGATAGCAATGGGGTTTTTTACCATTCTCTACGCTATCTGAAATGAAAGGAAAAAAAAAAGTATAAAAAAAATACTTTAAGGGTTCATTCACATGAGCTTTGGTCTCTGAAGGATGATCTGGCTTGTTCACACTAGCTGTTGGGGGGCGGTAAAACCCTGCAGCCTACTCATTTCCATTTGGTAAGACAAATAGCAATGCACTGCAATAACTCATCGCCTCCGATCAAATTTAGTTCTGAACTGAGAGGAAGTGAAATCCAGTTGTTCTGGATTGCTGCACTTTGAGCGTTCAAAAATTCCACATATATTGTTTGTATTGCCACATACCTGTCTTAGTATGTGTCCACTGCTTGCTTCCTATAAGTGCAAGAAATTCGGTGTTCTCAGGCAAGCAGAGGAAAAATTCATTGCTGTCCACCTTCGTTCCATCCTTTGCCAAAACCAGCGACACTGAAGCTCTTGTGCTGTTTAGGTTCAAGACCTGAAGAGCTTTAAGAGACACAAAGTTTCCGGTCACTTGGAGCACATGAGCTATGTATGGTGTACAGTTAGCGGTCTCTCTATAGTACAGTATATCTAATGTCGTGTATATATTTTGATATTCCTCATCATGTGACACAGCTTAGCAAATAGCAGCAGTGTATTGCTGAAATGGAGTGCCCCAGTGACCTTAAAATAAGAAACGCTGAATACATACTCTTGTTCCTGATGTCTTTGGTTGGGTCTGATGACATCACAAGTCCTCCTCGCCCTTTTCTTCCTTTGATCGGGAAGCACCCTAAATGCTACAAAAAGGAGTACCATGTGAGTAGTCCTTCTGTGAGTCCAGGGTGGGGGTGGGGCGGTCACTTCACACTGACCACAGAGGACCACCTACCTGGCAACACCTCCATTCATAGAACACCTCAGTGAATACAAAGCATTCTCTAATGAGGTAGAGATCAAGACTTCTTGCCCCCCCCCCTCCTCTCTACCTCTTCCAATCATCAGCATACTTAATTCATCCCATCAGTGTTCATCAAGCCCAACAATGTTCCAGATTCAACACACCAATAATCAAAGTCCAGCAGCATTCCAGATTCAGCCCAGTGGTCTCTACCAATAGTCAAGGCCCAGCAGCATTCCAGATTCAGATCAGTGGTCTCCACCAATAATAAAGGTTCAACAGCATCCCAGATTAAGCCTAGTGGTCTCCACCAATAATCAGGGCCCAACAGCACCCCAGATTCAGCTCAGTGGTCTTCACCAATAGTCAAGGACCAACAGCACCCCAGATTAAGCCCAGTGGTCTTCGCCAATAGTCAAGGCCCAGCAGCATCCCAGATTCAGACCAGTGGCCTCCACCAATAATCAAAGCTCAACAGCATCCCAGATACAGCCTAGTGGTCTTCACTAATAATCAAGACTCAACAGCACCCCATATTCAGCCCGGTGACCTCCACCAATAATCAGGGCCCAACAGCACCCCAGATTCAGCTCAGTGGTCTTCGCCAATAGTCAAGGCCCAGCAGCATCCCAGATTCAGACCAGTAGCCTCCACCAATAATCAAAGCTCAACAGCATCCCAGATACAGCCTAGTGGTCTCCACTAATAATCAAGACTCAACAGCACCCCATATTCAGCCCAGTGACCTCCGCCAATAATCAGGGCCCAGCAGCCTCCATTAATAAACAAAGCCCATGAGGATCCCAGAGATCCAACAGATGGAGCAGTTCACTATGGCCCTAAAAGATCAATATGAGAAAAAAATATGGACGCCATGGTTTTTCTACAAAGACCAAACTTCTTTAGCATCTCCATAAAGCAACACATTCTAGGCTCTTGACCCACAGGCACAGGTTCCAAACTTGGAGAGAGGATGTGGGTGTAGTAGACAAAACTCACCCTGTTTTTTCCCCTTTTTTTCTTCCTGCTTTTCTCCCCCATCTTTCCTTATTTTCCTGTTTTCCTTGAAAACGCTGGTGGTTTTCTAGTCTCTCTTTTCTATACTTTTCACTTGAACTTTTCCCTCTCATCTCCATACTATACTTTGAATACTTGTGAGGTTATATTTCCTCCTAAAATATGTAAACCAAGAGAAATGACAGTCCTAAGTTTCGAGTACATTGTGCTCTAAATGTCTGATGTATTTTTAGTTGACCAATTATTTGCATTCACATTTTCTAAAAAAAAAAAAATCAAAGCCCAGCAATACCCATCAAATCAAAGCCCAGCAGAGTCCGACAACTAATCAAAGTATCAATTTTGGATTTATCTTGTTACTTTATTTCCTGTGCAAACCTCACAGCCCCGCATTCCTCTTACCTTTCTCCATTAACTCCTGAAAGGTGGCCGCTGACACGTCATGCCTCACCTTGCTGCCCTGGACATGGACCACACAGTGCTTCATCTTCTGTATTCTGGCCCAAAAACTGAAAAGCAAAAGCAGAAGGAGGAAGTTGTGTTCCCATTTAGTAAAAGCCCCTGGAGACAGAATCTCAGGAATGTCTTCATAGGCGTCACAGCATGGTTAACCCACATGCTCCCTGAAGGAATTGTTTGCACATTAAAGGGATCTAGGCTGAGCTGTTGGAAAAACGGGGAATCAATGTTCTATGACAATGAAACATCCAAGGGGGTGCATACTGTTTTATAGACTCTGTATTTCCCTACTCTTTAGTAATCATAGCTGTAGATAACATAATATCATGAATTATAGGAAAAAAAAGAACAAAAAACACTCTTAGCCTAAAATACATTAAAGTGGTTCTAAAGGCAAACGTTTTTTTTCGCCTTACTGTATTCTCTACATTAAGGTAAAAAATCTTCTGCATGCTGATCCCCCTCATACTGTACTTATCCGAGCCCAATCTGAATCAAGCGATGTGCATGAGAGCAGTGGTTCTCTTGGCTCTCTCCCACCTCATTGGCACAGCTATTGGCTCCGTCTGCTGGCAATCACAGCTGGTGAGGAGTGAACAGAGGGCAGGGCCAAGCCGTGTCCTGTGTGTCAATGGACACACACAGCGGGGCTTGGGAGCAAATACACACGTGGGCCCCTATAGTAAAAAGTAGTAACACAACAAGTGCTGGTATGCAATGCTGTATGTGGGGACTAATCGTTCACTGATGGTCGCCAGACCTTCACGAGGCTCCAGCGGCGTGACGTCACGGCTTATTGGCTCCTCCTTGACACGTTTCGTGCCACACACTTCTTCAGAAGGGGTTGCCATCTTGCTCAGTGGACGGTCAGTCCCCACATAAAGCATTGCATACCAGGACTTGTTGTTTTACTACTTTTACCACATGGATATAAATAAACCTACCTTTACAATACTGCACTATGGGCAATATTCTGTCTGGCTCCCTGTTGAGCTAAATTAATTTGCAGAGCCCACCCTGGAAGTTCAGCTGCAGTATCCCACAGGATCCAGAAGAGGGAGTTTCCATCCTAGGCTGCAAACACCCATCCATCCTTAAAGGGCACCTCTGGAAGGACTAGATCCTTGTATATCCAGGAGACATCCGTTGGGCTGTACACCATCCAGAGGGAGGAGAACCTGTACTAGGCTTACCTCATCCATCATTAAAGAGGACCTCTGGTTATACATATTACATGCGTATTTAAAATATGCATCTGGTGAGTGCGTATTTTTACCACTTTTGGGCACATCACTGAATATTGAAGTAATCAACAACGGTGATTGGCATCCTAGCACGAACTGTCACTTTATGAACATTTTATCTTTAAGACATATTCATTTAGACCTATCTTAACGGACATAATTTGATTTATTGTAGATTTTAGCGCTGCACCTTTCAGTTCAAGTAGTTCAATGAGGATGTCCCTGTTCTCGCTGATGCAAAACTGTCCTGCTGTCTGTCAAAGTTTCATTAAGGATTAAGAGACTGTAGATTATACAACAATGTAAAATTGGCCAGCAGTATAACATTTGTAATAAGTAAGAATTGGCTGAAATTTACTACTGTAATAGGAAAACTATTGGGAATGCCAGGAAAACTCAGGACACGAACTTGAGGAAAACAAGCTTTTTATTCACCTGGTTGACCTAACAAGACTCGCGTCTGCAAGCTAAGTGCGTTGAACAGCATATTACATGGTGTATATATATCAACAATTACGTCACAATGCATATATTTCCTCTTTACTTTTTTTACCTTTAAAATACATGCTGAGCAGTTCAGGATATAGCCTTTGCGGTTTCACATTTGGATAAAATAACACCAACTGAAAATTAGGGTGTCAGCTGCTAGACTGGAACACATTGTTCCGCAGGAAATGAAGGGGGGGAAGTGAGCTGATGAACTGGTTCTGCAGACAGATGCTTTTAGAAATGTTAAAGCTTAAAGTGAAACTCTGCAATATTTGGGTGCTGCCACACTACAACCTAAAAAGGATTACAGGAATTAAAGAACTCACACTAGCCCTTTTAAACGGCCCTTGGGCTGATTTGCTTGTGTTGTGTGAATGCTCTGAACAGCACCTGGGATAATTTGGAACCGGGCGTGGTTCACATGCGATCTGGTACGGTTTGCAGCAGTGTGAATGGAAACCGTGCTAGAGCACAGTTCTCTCCTTGGAGAACAGTGTATTAAAACAGGGATCACTAGTCTGGTTAGCAGGGAAGTGTGACACACTTCCTTATAAACCCATTTGAGTGCAAACCTGCGGGGCAGTGGGGACAGGGGAGAATTGAACTTTGGAGCAGTTAAATTTAACCGGTCCGAGTGTGAGTACAACCTATGATACTGCAGAGGAAACAGCTTGTTGGCGGGGTAGGGGTTGTGTAGTAAAAGTCATGTCCTCCATGTTTCCCTCCTCGTTGGGCACCAAGCAAGGGTATCATGAGAGGCCCACCCCAGGGTGGATTCTTCTGGGCTATGCTAGGCACTTTGGATGTCACTGTCTTACACATGGGGTAACTTTACTTGAACAGATAACTCAACATTAATAAACTCTCTTGATGTAACTTTACATCACCATGGTCACTTGTGCAACTAGGAGGGACACACAGAGCCCTTGCCCTCTCCAGTTGACCAGCATATCACAAGCTACCTCATTCCCAGTGTGAGGGAAAATGGAATAGCCATTTTATATATCAAACATTTAGTTTTGATTAAGTGTATATATATTGAATATATATATATTTTTTGTCATTAGAAGTCTTATTGTGTAACAGCTGTATTTCTTGTGTTAGAATGCTATTTGCACCTTCAGCTGGGAAGAGTGCTATCTAAAGGAACAATTGGAAGTGACATACTTGTGTGAATGTCCAGTTACAGTTCAATGAACTCCACCAGAAACCAGAATGAAACTTCAAAGCAGTCAGATAGCTAGGTTCCCACCCATCTTAGGACATATAAATTGTATTAGATTTCCAAGACAGAGCATTACTTTGAATCCAACACCATGTATTGTTCTGCGCTCCCTGCATGTAGGTCTACCTACATGCTTTTATAATAAACACATCTACTTTTCAATCTGGCTTCAGCAGTCAAGATATTACTGAAACCCATGAGTTTTGGGTTTCCCCGCCACCAGTAACGTTATGGGAACCTGCCGCACACCTATTGCGGACTCCATGTGTGCACTTCCCTTAGCTCTTTCGCTTCCATGCCAATGTACAGGTTGGAAATCTCTGCAGTGCTTGATCTGCTCACATTGCTATGGGAGCAGGGGCGGACTGACCATTTGGAAACTCGAGCACTGCCTGAGGGCCCAGGGTCAGTAGGGGGCACCATGAGATGCCCCTGGTACCTTTTTCATAGGCTTTTTTGAGTTTGGGCAAAGACACAGGGGCCCCATGAGTTGTCAGTCCGCCCCTGTATGGGAGACAGACCTGCTCACAGAGAAAGTGTTGACAACTACTCCTGCTAGAAGCAATTCCACCTGTCACACATACACTTGTGTTCAAAATAATAGCAGTATGTTGAAAAAAGTGAATAAAGCTCACAATCCTTCTAATAGCTTTTATTTCCATCCACACGAATGCATTGGGAACACGACACATTCTATTCCAAATCAAAACATGAAGAAAAATAGATCAAATTTGTGTTGTTCCTCTAAAAAAATTGAATAAAAGTGAATATTAGACTTCAAAAAAATATCAGTGTTTGTATTCTTCTTTACAAACTCAAACATTCACTATATAAACTGAAAAATGTTTGAAGATTTTGCTTTCCTTTGAATCACTTAATGAATATTTCGTTGTAGTCGCACTGTTTCTGAGAACTGCTGTACATCTGTGTTGCATGGAGTCACCCAACTTCTGGCACCTGTGATCAGGTATTCCAGCCCAGGATGGTTGGACGACATTCCACAGTTCTTCTCTATTTCTTGGTTTTGCCTCAGAGATGGCATTTTTGATGTCACCCCACACGTTTTCTCTTGGATTAAGATCCGGGGATTGGGCGGGCCACTCCATAACGTCCATCTTGTTGGTCTGGAACCAAGATGTTGCACGTTTACTGGTGTGTTTGGGGTCGTTGTCTTGTTGGAACACCCATTTCATGGACATTTCCTCTTCAGCATAAGGCAGCATGACCTCTTCAAGTATTCTGATGTATTCAAACTGATAGTATGAGAAACATCCCCATATCACGATACTTGCACCACCATGCTTCACTGTCTTCACAGTGTACTGTGGCTTGAATTCAGTGTTTGGGGGTCGTCTGACAAACTGTTTCCGGCCAGTAGACCCAAAAAGAACAATCTTACTTTCATCAGTCCACAAAATGTTGCGCCATTTCTCTTTAGGCCAGTCAATGTGCTCTTTGGCAAATTGTAACCTCTTCAGCACACGTCTTTTTTTCAACAGTGGGACTTTGCGGGGGCTTCTTGCAGATAGCTTGGCTTCACATAGGCGTCTTCTAATTGTAACAGTACTCACAGGGAACTTTACACCTTTTTTCATCTTCCTGGAGCTGATTGTTGGCCGAGTCCTTGCCATTTTGGCTATTCTTCTATCCATTCGAATGGTAGTTTTTCGCTTTCTTCCACGTCTTTCAGGTTTTGGTTGCCATTTTAAAGCATTTGCCATCATTTTAGCTGAGCAGCCTATCATTTTCTGCACTTCTTTATGTTTTCCCCTCTCCAATCAACTTTTTAATCAAGGTACGCTGTTCTTCTGAACAATGTCTGGAACGACCCATTTTCCTCAGAATTTCAGAGAGAAATGAACCGTAACCAGCATGGACAACATTTGCTGCCTTCCTTCCTTAAATAAGGGCAATAATTGCCACCTGTTTTTCAAAGAATGAATGACCTCACTAATAGAACTCCACACTGCTATTATTTTGAACACGCCCCTTTCAATTAGTGATTCAATTACACAGAGTCAGCAGCATGCATGTCATGACTGTTGGGTCTGTTGGTTTTCTATTACTCTACTACACCTGCTAGGAAATGATTTGCCATGTAGAAATATCATTTCTACCAAAAACAGTGATTGATCAGGTTAGTGATGTCTGACTGCTATTATTTTGAACACAACTGTATATGCTTACAACAGGCTGCTAGGGAAACCTTCATTACCCTTGGAAACCACTTGTATCTTCACACTGTATTAACTCTTGTACCATTATCTTCATACCCCAATGTACTTAGTGATCCGAGCTGTAATTACATGTGTCGGTTACTTGCATTACACACCTTGAAAAACAGACCAGGCAAGGGCATAGTTTAAAGCTTTACTGAAGAGTAAGTTAACATGACAGTTCAATGTAAAGTGCAGTCTTTTCCTAACATTCTTAATTTCTAATTTAGGCTTCTGGCTGCCCCAGCATACCTGTGCTGGAAAGAGTCCATGCTGGTAGTATCCAAGATTGGCATCTTCAGAGTGGACTGCAAGTACTGGCAGCTCCTCCAGGCTGTTGCAGGATCCTGAGGGCAGGTGTACATTGATGGTCACTCTGGACTCGGCATGTTCACTCTTGTGCGCTGTAACTCCCGCATAGCTCTGTAGTGGCTGGAAATTACATGCTGGGTCCTGTCTGTGTCTGGGCAGATTCATCCCCCCTATTATTTACAGCACAGGGAAAGAGGGGCATAGATCAGCTGAGCTTCTGTGTTTCCAAGTGACAGCATACCTCTCCCATTGGCTGCACAGAACCCTCCCTGCCCTATGAGAGCAGAGAAGGGGGGGGATTTACACAACCACACTAGTCTAGTGGAAGAAGCTCCTCCTAAAGCCTGTGCCCACCCCACAGCCGGCACTTTCCACAGGTAAGTTGAAGCTGCTCTTCTGCAGGAATGGGGTGCCAGTTCGGTTGTAAAGTGGTTGGTAAGATGTGCATTCTGGGACCCTGCACTCTGTATGCAGCGCACTCCTGAACTCTCCTGGTATTTAACAAGGACACTTTAGGACACTCCTCACTATGCAATAGTGCAATTTGGCTACACCCACCATTGATGTGGCGCAGGGTTATGGAATGGGGGGGGGGGGTTGATATCTAAAGGTCAGCAGCAAGAAAGTAAATCTAAAGGAAAGTGAAAAAGAAGGTAAGAGAGGAATGGTTGAAAGAAGGTTGGAGCTATCTCTGAATAGGTGTTCTAAATGGAAAAATGGGAGCAGGATATAGGTGAGATTTTAGAAGTAGCCGAATGGCGTAAGATGGCACAATATGCCTCTAAATCATATGTCAATACTTCATAACCAAAAGGGTTGAGTATCTGGCCGCTCCTCCCTATATGAATGCATGTACCCAAAGAACCCCCAGTGGCACTTTAATGCAGCAATAGGATCATACATATATTGAGACATTTAGTTAAAAAAGATTTTTCTCAACTTTATTACATACACATTTCTATTGTAATATTAAAAACATTGTTTCTAAAAAAAATATTGCTCTGACAGTATTCTTACAAGAGAACTCTTAATACAAGAATATGAAACCACACAGAAAAGAAAGAAAAAACACTAATGCGTTTCGATCATTCCACATTCTAGATCGTCCTCAGGGGGCATGAATTCCACATTCTATTTTTTTTTTTTATAATTTAAATATTTATTCATTTTTCCATTTTAAATACATTTCATCAACACAATGTAGATATATATATATAAGAAATATATTCTATAATATTATAATATCCAACATTTCTACTTTATATTACTCTATACAACATTTCCCTCCCAGCACCGCCCCCCACCCAAAAATCCCCTCTGCCTATCCTACCTTTTCTCTGCATCTTCTTACATCAGCAAGTGAAGTTTTTCTGTTGTTATCTTTTATTCTTTCCTATACTTCCTATATAATCTGGCTTTTTCCCAGTTCTCCCATTTCCCATAATAGGCCTCCATCCTATCTTCTTGGATATGATACAACCTTTCCATCTTTTTGATCTGCTCAACTCTTTCAATCCAGTCCTCTTCCTTCGGTATCTCTGTTTGCCGCCAGAACTTGGGTATCAGAGCTTTTGCAGCATTTATATAGTACCATATCCCTGATTTTTTATATTTATTTACTGTTATATCCATGTTATGCAAAATACATGCTTCTGGATCTAGCTCTATATCTATTTCTGTCAATTTTCCTATCAAGTGGATTACTGTTTTCCAGAATATCTGGATTTTAGGGCATCCCCACCATATATGGTATATAGTGCCTACCTCTCCACATCCCCTCCAACACAGTGGTGAACTCTGCCCACATATCTTATTTTCTACATTTGGTGTGATGTGCCATCTTGTCAAACACTTATAGTTCATCTCTACTTCTCTCATAGAGACGTTCTCGTGAATTAATCTATACATTCTCCTCTGCTTTTCCTCATCTATCACAACTCCCATATCCATTTCCCATTTTGTTATATATGTTGGCTTTGTGTTTGTGTCTAATTCAGTGAGTATTTTGTAAACTTTAGTAATCCCGTGCTTCCCATCACCTTGTGTTCCCAATACCTTTTCGAACAGATTCCAATTTTCTTTTGTCCTTAAAGGTTTTGGCAAACTTCCAACAAAACACCTCAATTGAAAATACCGCAATTCATCTAGTTTAGTGAAAATCTCGCCCTCTTTTTTCTTCAAATCCCCAAATGATCCTATTTCGTCTCCCACCAGGATATCTCTCAATTGCACCCTATCTTTTTTAAACCACCTCCCTCCTATTTCTTCTCTGCCTGGGGGGAAAAACTCCGTGTTTTTTAGTGGAATCAGTGTTGAATTAAAAGTCCATTTCATACTTTTGTGTAAATTATCCCAAACCTTTAGTACATTTAAAGTGTATGTATTTACATTATCGTTTAAACCCCTATACTGTGTTGGCACCCATATCATTCTTCCCAGGTCTATTCCACTAAGTTCATTCTCTATTCTCACCCAACTTTTTTTATAATTATATATCCAATCTATGGTTCTTGCCAATATTACCGCTTTGTAATATCTTTTAAAGTCTGGGAGCCCTAAACCCCCTCTTTCTTTCCTCCTACTCAGCAGTTCGTATGACAGTCTTGGTTTTTTATTCCTCCATATGTATTTTGTTATCAGTTTCTTAATTATTTTAAAGAAAAGCTCTGGGAGTTTAATTGGGATCATTTGATATCTATATATGATTTTTGGTACTATTATCATTTTTACCAGATTAATACGGCCCATCCATGTCGGGGTTCCTCCCTCCAATCTTTTTAACTCGTCTCTAATCTCATTTATCAATGAAATATAGTTTAATTTATATAGATGTTTGTGTGAGGCTGTAAGCTTTACTCCTAGATATTTTATATCTCTGTCTTTCCATTTAAATGGGAATTCCTTTTGTATTTTTTCTTTTTCACTTTTTAAGATGTTTATATTTAGAATCTCCGTTTTTGTTGGGTTTATCTTTAAGTTTGATAGTTCTCCATATTCCTTTAATGACTTCATTAAGTTTGGAAGTGTTATCCTGGGATTTCCTACATAGAACAGCAAGTCGTCTGCAAAGGCAGCAACTTTATGTTCTGTATCTCCTATCAGGATTCCCTTTACATCTCTATTCAGCCTTATTGTTGACAACAATGGTTCTAATGATATAACATACAACAATGGGGACAATGGACATCCCTGTCTTGTTCCATTTGACATCTCAATGGGTTCTGACCTCTCCCCATTTACCGCAATGACCACAGAAGGGTATCTGTACAACTTCCCTATCCACTCTCTCATCCTAGGCCCAATACCTAAGGCTTCCAGAGTATCTGTCATGAATCTCCAATTCACTCTGTCAAACGCTTTTTCAGCATCTATAGAGAGTAACACCACCGGTTCTTTTCCCTTTTTACTCTTTTGGATTAACATCAGTGATCTTAACCCATTGTCTTTACCCTCCCTCCCTGGGACAAAACCCACCTGATCCTCTTGTATCCATTCTGGCATTAGCTCTTTCAATCTATTTGCTAGGACCTTTGCATATAACTTAATGTCGGTGTTCAATAGTGAAATAGGTCTATAGCTCGAACACTGTGAGGGATCTTTTCCCTCTTTTTGAATGAGCACTACTTGGGTTTGTAATGATTCTCTTCTTATTTCCATCACTCCACGAATTCCACATTCTAGATCTTCCTCAGGGGGGCATGAATTCCACATTATAGATCTTCCTTCATACCCTTGAGGAAGATCTAGAATGTGGAATGATCTAAATGCGTCAGTGTTTTTACTTTCTTTTCTGTGTGGTTTCATATTCTTGTATTAAGAGTTCTCTTGTAAGAATACTGTGAGAGCAATATTCTTTTTAGAAATCATGTATTTAATATTACAATAGAAATGTGTATGTAATAAAGTTGATGAAAATCTTTTTTAACTAAATGTCTCTTTCAATATATGTATGATTCTATTTCTGCATTAAAGTCCCACTGAGGGTTCTTTGAGTACATGTCAATACTTCATTGATTGAAGCGAATTATAAAGTTTTTTTGCGGTGGTATATGGTGCCAGTGAGAGTAGCTTCTTGTGTCCCAGGGGCTTCCCCTCTGTTTTAGAGGATGTGGCATGGAAGGCACAGTATTCCACACATGCTGGACATGCCCAAAAGTTAAGCTGTTCCCCATCCACACCTATAACTTTATATACTCTATTACCCAAGAGAATCTTATTAAATTGCCACAGCAGGCATTACTATCATGCCCAGTAGAGAGCACAGAGGTAGCAGCCAGGATTGCCATTGTCATGGAAAACTCCTACAATCCCTTTGTACTTGGTGAAAAATAAATTGTCATGGATTACGGTTAATGAACAGCTCTCGGCACTTGACAAGTTTGCCTTCTTTGCCAAAGTTTGGGAACCGTGGATTAAATATCTGGCGGGTGCCTTATGAGTTGCTTTGAGAAAGTCCTACTTTGACCAGATAAGGTGCAGTACTTGTTCTTCTTGTCCTTCTCATCCTATCCTTCCTTCCCCTTTTCTTCAGTCTTCTAGTTATTTTTTCCCCCCCTTACTGCTCCAACTATGTTAGTGGGCTGAACAATGTGGGATATTCTGCTGTGTATGTGGGAAATAGTCCCACATCTGTGAGGATCAGTACAGGGCCTTGGAGGTCGCCTTGGCCTTCACTCTTCTTATCCTTTTCCAGTCCACCTCACAGCACGGGAATGTGTTTAAAATTGTTGTACTTTTGCATTCCTCTATGCATGAAGGTAAAAAACCTTCTGTGTACAGCATGCTCCTCAATACTTACCTGAGCTCTATCAAGATCCAGCGATGTGCATGACAGCCTCGGCTGTCCCGGGTCTCTGCCTCTGCCCTTGGCTCCCGCTGTTGTCAATCACAGCCAGACAGCCAATGAGGAGTGAGGGGGCGGGGCCAAGCCACAGCTCCGTTTGTGAATGGACACCCAGAGCAGCGGGTGCTCCTATGGAAAGCTGCTTGCTATGGGTGACCCGACAAAGGAGGAGCCAGGAGAGCCTGCGGGGGGACCCGAGAAGAGGAGGATCCAGGCTGCTCTGTGCAAAACCACTACACACAGCAGGTAAGTATAAACATTTTTTTTTTTTTTTTAAAACAACAAACAAGAACCTTTAGTATCACTTTAAATTAGGAGTTGCAGGTTTCCAATTTTATTTTTGAAGCCCACGGACCTGTGTATAGCAATTGAAAGACTCTGGTCCAGAAACATTCAACCTTCTGGCAGTCCCATCAGATATGTTGAAAAGAATTGCCAGTACCACATCCCCAGAAACAAAATGGGGAGTAGGCCAGGACAACACAGGCGATCCTTTTAGAGATCAGGCACCACCACAAAAAATTTTATACCTGGCCTCTACTCCCAGCACATGGGCCGAGATTTTGGCCACTGAGGACCAAATCTGGTAGTTTTCTTTTTAACAATACAGTGGTATGCTGCAAACAAAAGGCAGCTCAAGGAACAGATGTTAGTAACAAGGGAATGCTGTGCTCTGAGCACCCCAAACCTCTAATTGGAAATCCAGTCATAGCCTAAGGCTAACTAACACCCCAATTCGAAGACTTCTATCTACCCTGTTAAAGAAAAAGAGGTCTATACTGCTCTATTCTGATGTCGCTCTGGTCACATGATCGGGTCCCAGCGCCGGATTCAGTGTAGAGGACAGGCACCGACAATGGCTACAGAGCCTGGGTGATAACATCACCCAAAGGCCTACTATGGGGCAGCTGTTGTCGGCTGTCCCTTCTCTACACAAAAGCCAGCGGTGGAACTCGATCACGTGACCAGACCACAGTGACTTCATAATAGGCAAGTGTAAGTATCTTTCCTTTTACAGTGTAAATATAATAGTCTTAGCTTGGGGGTAGATTTAGGGTTTGACTGGAAGGCCACCTTATAGGCCCTATCAGCATAATAAAAACTTAAAACCCCCCCAAAAGAAACGCCTGGTATCGGGAAAAAAAAAAAACAAACATAAAAAAACACAACACTGAGACAGTATAACAAAATTTATTTCAAGAGGTACTTCCTCAAAGAGATACTATGCAAAATGTTATGTAGCTAAAATAGAAAAAAGTCCCTTTAGAGGTAATAAACACCAATATAAATACTGTAAAAGTCTGATCTGTTTACAGGTAAAATACATAGGCAACACTTAGATCTGGAAGTGTCTGTAAGCCATAAAAAATAAGAGCTGTCACTGTTTATCACTGGGCTGCTGTCATAATGGTGCTTCATTAACTCCTTGATGCCGAGCGCACGCAAATATGCGGCCTCTCGGCCTCCGGGACTTGACGCTGAGCAGCCACATATTTGCGTGCAATTAGAAAATACATATGTGCTGAGAGCGCGCGCCCTGCTTGTTCCCAGCACATATGTCCGTGACTCACGGAAAGGTCCCGATCTCCCCTTTCGATCGGGACCTTTTCCAATCGTGTGAAAGCGGTCACATGACCCTAAAACCCCACCCGCCTCCTGAAACTCTTAAAGGGCCGGGAGGCGCCAGCACTAAGAGGTTAAACAAGGAATTTCTTACAAAATAAAACCACCAGTGTGCAAAGGCTTTGTTGGAAGCTGTTGTCCTCCGAATGCTAAAACACAAGGCACATCCAGGGCAGTGAGTACCTTATCCTCTGCTCCACCAGAAACAGTATGGGGGGGGGTTTACTAAAACTGGAGCACTCACAATCTGGTGCAGCTATGCATGGGAGCCAATCAGCTTCTAACTTCAGCTTGTTCAATTAAGCTTTGGCAATAAAACCCGGAAGCTGATTGGTTTCTATGCACAGCTGCACCAGATTTTGCACTCTCCAGTTTTAGTAAATATTCCCTTTTATGGCACTCTATGGGAAATGAAAGCTTCCATCAGAGCCTTAGTCCAGACGGATTCTCTTTTGTGTGACTGCTGTAGAGGTGTACAATCCAAACGCACACATTCCTGCTTTAAAAATGGCTGTGTGTATAAGTGGGCGCTGCAGCGACAGTCTGCTGGAACCGAACAGAATCAGCCAGGGAGAATGTCACCAGCACACCGAGGATCACCAATACGGGTCCAAAAGGTTTAATAAACGATCACATAGTTACAGCAAGACAACGTTTTGTAGTCTCGCAGGACCCCTTCATCAGGCATGTGACCAACACGCCTGATGAAGGGGTCCTACGAGACTCAGAAACGTTGCCTTGCTGTAACTATGTGATTGTTTATTAAAACGTTTGGACCCGTATTGGTGATCCTCGGTGTGCTGGTGACATTTTCCCTTGCTGGGTGGGTACATGGTGCTTCCATAAGCCATCAGCACAGTAATGACATCACAACACTTCTCACAGGATGATGTCATTAACAACTAGGCCAGTGTGCAAGTATTTCACCTCTGCTGTGCATAAAATCCTATAGAGAAAGCCTTTGCTGTAAACACCAATTTGCATCCTAATACATTTCTTGGTATTACATATGATTGGAAAATCAAGTAAAATGGAAGATATGTCCAATAATGTTGAGCACACACATGTAAAAGTGATTTCCCTTCACACTTCTGCACTTGAAGCGGTATAAAACCCCAAACCAAAAAATTTATTATATTGCAGCTTACCAATCATTAGATGTGGTGGCTGCATTAGTTTTATTTTTTTAAGATTTTTTCTCTGTTTTCACCTGGTGATTTGGCCAGTAACACACCTGCTGTATTAAAGTGCCCCACTCTGGATGAAGGAGCACAGGAGGCTCCTTTGGACAGCAGTGTTGTCAGTCTAGGGGAAGAGGAGTCTTAGATGTACTAGCAGATATAAATACACTAAGGCTGGTCATACATTATACAATTATCTGCAGATTTTTGGTTTAGATTTACCAAAAACCATATAATAGGAGGACAAACCTAAACAACACTTTCAGTTGTATCCAATTAGGCAGGCCCTTGCACTACATAGTTGAAGGTAAATCTAAAGGAAATTGGGCAGAAAATCTGCAGATAATTGTATAATGTATGGCCAGTCTAAGACATTGAAGCCAAACTCAATCTCACTCTTTATAAGCAGTTACAGCAACAGTGGAAAGGAAATGGATAAATGGATAAAACCTGAACATTGTAAGCGCCCCTGTAACTGTAAATGGTTTGTCTCATCCTTGTAACAGCTACATCTGCAGGGCAGCTTTTCTTTTTGAAAAACAACAGACTATTGAAAGCCATACACGGGTCCAATTCCAAAAGAATTTTCTTTCAAAAAAACTTTTCTAAGAATTTTCGTTTGAATTTCGTACCATTAGTGGGTCACAGCAACGGCCGATTTTCATGTAACCATCAAATTTGAGTAATCGGGCATGTTGAAAATTTTTTTAAAAACAAATGAATTTTGAATCAATGATGGGAGAATTGTGCGAGAAATATAAAGCTGCGACCTGGAAAGAAAAGAAAATTCTTGGCCACGAAAATTCTTTTCTGTAGCAACATGAGAAACTGAAGGCTTGGTTGATTGAATTTCGAAAACAATGATGGCACCATCGGATTACAAAACGCACAAAATTTTGTGTATGGCCTGCATTACTGGATGGATCACCAGGTGAAAATAAGGGAAAAAAAAAAACTTAAAAAAAAGTGCAGTCATCACATTTAAGAATTGGTAAAATAAATGTCTGCTTTTGGATTTAATACCGCTGGAAAAACAGATATAGACAGGTGTCATTCTGCTGTGTTTGATAGGTGTTAAAAAATGCAGGTCAAATGCAGGTCAGCAGATTCCCATCAACTTCAATGAAGTAGTCTAGATGACAGATCAAGGTGCTGCATTTGACCAGCTTTGCATTTTACATTTTAATGATATTAGTGGATGCATTTTATTAAATTTTACAAAAGGAGGAACAGGTCTTTAAGGTGCATTTAAATTGTAGGCAAATGCAGCTTTTTCTTGTCAAATACTGCATATGTCATGAGCACCAGCTATTATTTCTAATATGTACCTTTGCATTTTGGGAAGGGGGGGCATATTTTGTGTGCAGCTCTATGCATCAGAGAGGGTCTAAAATGCATGTATGGTACCATTCATCCCTATGGAAGATGAGCTTGCTGTGAAATCTAAAAAGCAGAAGATTGAATTCTATGTTCAAAATGATCATGAAACATTTTACACCTATTTGTTTCACATTTGCAGGTAAAAAAAAAAAAATTATACACAATCAAAAAGCATTTAAAACATTTTAACTCTTAAGTAGAACAACAGGCAAACCCTTTTCCCCCCATTTTGGATAGAATAAGCCTGTCAGGTTTTTTTTTTGCCATCTGCATCCCATTGTGGAGATTTCCCTTCACTTCCTATTCCATATCCAAAACAGGAAGTGAAGGGAAATCCCTGCAAATTAAGGGGGCTCTTCAGGTCACCGGAACCAGTGTCCCCTTTGGAAGATCTCCCTCTATTACTTTTCTGGGGACAACCCAAAAATTTGGGATTTTCTTTTACATTCACTTTCAATAATAATGGTAAACAGGACAAACAGACAGGATTAATCTACCTAATGAGGGCACAGACAGCAAACAAAACATGACAGGGGTTCTATTCCCTCTCCATTCTATCCAAAACTGAAAAAAAAAGTGTTGCCTTTAGTTATACTTTACATTCAGGAGCAAAAAAACAACTTTGTAATTGTAAACTGCAACTTCTGATTTTTCTTTCCCTGTTGAGAGCTGTGATCACATACCCAGTTTTTTGTAAACATTACTTTAGTTACAGCCTGTCTGCAGTACGCACTGTGCAGTGTAAAGAGCAGTATGTCTGCAGACCAGGACTAAGGATAAGGAAAGCATCTGGGATCTCACTAGATGTGCATTGATTTGGGTGCCTGAACTCACGAGGGATGGGGGGGGGGGGGGGGGGAGTGGGGGGGGGCATCAATAAACATATGCAGGGGTTGCTTGTTTTTAACACTTTGTGACACCTTTCTATTGTGATTGGATTAGAGCAGTTCAAAACAGAAATAATCAATGATCACTCCTGGCTTTAAAGACCTCCAACCAACCGGTATGTGGAGAAGATGATGTTCTCGCTCAGTCCTGGTCTGCAGACATGGGGGTCTTTATACTGTACAGTACAACACAGCCTCAGTGTAAACAAAGCATTGTAGATATTAACCCCTTGCCCTCCAGAGGATTTACCCCTCTTCCTGACCAGGCAATTTTTTGCGTTACGTCGCTGCGTTACTTTAACTGACAATTGCGTGGTCATGCGACGCTGCACCCAAATTAAATTTACGACCTTTTTTTCCCCAAGAATTGAGCTTTCTTTTGGTGGTATTTGATCGCCTGTGCACTTATTTTTCACACTATAAACAAAGAAAGGCTAAACATTTAGAAAAAAACAATATTGTTTACTTTTTTGCTATGTCCAGTAAAAAAAAAAAAAAAATCAAATTTACACCAAAATGTATTCTGCTACGTCTTTGCTAAAAAAAATCCAAATACGTGTAAATTAATTGTTTACGTGAAAGTTATAGCGTTTACAAATGGTGGTATACCTGTATATACTGGAATTTTTTTCTTTTTAACTAGTAATGGCGGTGATCAGTGACTTATAGCGGGACTGCGGCAGGCATTCTGACACTGGGAGGAACTGACTTGGTGTCACTGACATCCCCAGTGACACCAATACAGTGATTAGTGCTATAAAAAAAAACAAAAAAAAAAAAAAAAACAAAAAAAAAAAAAAAAAACAGCACTGACACTGTACTAATGGCACTGGGCAGGAAGGGGTTAACATGAGGGTCGATCACAGGGTTAACTGTGTGCTGGGAGTGTTTTACTGGGGGGCGGTGTGTTGGTGCTTCACTGTAAGCACACTGCTCTGGAAGGCTGTGCACAGCCATCCAGAGCAGTGTGCCCGAGCCGACAAGGAGGAGAATTGTTAGTAAACAAAGCAGCCCTCCTCCCCATTGGAGATCCTCGTAATCGCTGGACGCTGGCGGGTAGTCACTGGCCGTGACCCGGTGATTGACAGCCACAACTGCGAATGGGAGCACGCACCCCCTGCCCAAAAACACAATCACACATATATGTATATATATATATATATATATATATATATATATATATATATATATATATATATACACACACACACACACACACCTACATACACACATACATATATATATATATATATACACACCTACATACATAGATTTTATATATATATATATATATATATATATACACACATACACATACATACATACATACACACATACATACATACATACACATACATACACACGTGATTTGGTGCACCCCTGCCGCAGTATATCTTCCAAGAATGATTACATTTCTTGAAAATATGTTTTAAACGTAGTTATTCTTTATGGAAAGTAGCAATACCAACCACAAGCCAATCAGAAAGCATTTTTCAATTATATGAAAGCTGGTTGTTATTGATTACTGAACCCGCGCATATATATTTTAAAAAGGTAAGCGCACTTTAGGACAAAGTGAATTTATCTTTTTTTTGCCTCTCTGCCCTGATCTGATCCACCCCCCCCCCCCTCCATAGATAAATACTTGCCTCAATTTCCCCTCCAGGGATTGTTTACATCCATTGCCACAGGTCTTCTCTGTCCTTGTTGTGCCCCAGAGTTACTTTTATGGGTCTGTGTCCCATAGCCAGAGACAAAGGAAGATAGCCCTATAGAAGTCTATATGGTCGATTTAAAATGGAACTGCTAGATCCCTTCATTCTGACCCCTTTTGCAGGTATACATAGTTCTGTGAAACATTACAAATAATCTATCTATACTGTATAACCGCTTTCCCACCGCCCTACAGAAGAACTACTGCTACAGGGCAGCAGGGCTGTGCAAAATCAAGTATATACAGTGGATATAAAGTCTACACACCCCTGTTAAAATGTCAGGTTTCTGTGATGTAAAAAAATGAGACAAAGATGAATAATTTCAGAACTTTTTCCACCTTTAATGTGACCTATAAACTGTACAACTCTGTTGAGCAAAAAACTGAAATCTTTTAGGTAGAGGGAAGTAAAAATAAAAAAACTAAAATAATATGGTTGCATAAGTGTGCACAACCTTAAACGAATACTTTGTTGAAGCACCGTTTGATTTGATTCCAGCACTCAGTCTTTTTGGGGAGGAGTCGATCAGCATGGTACATCTTGACTTGGCAATATTTGCCCGCTCTTCCTTGCAAAAACACTAAAAATCTGTCAGATTGTGAGGCCATCACCCCGCAGATTTTCCATCGGATTCAGGTCTGAGCTCTGGCTGGGCCATTCCAAAACATTAATCTTCTTCTGGTGAAGCCATTCCTTTGTTGATTTGGATGTATGCTTTGGGTCGTTGTCATGCTGAAAGATGAAGTTCCTCTTCATGTTCAGCTTCTAGCAGAAGCCTGGAGGCTTTGTGTCAATATTGACTGGTATTTGGAACTATTCATAATTCCCTCTACCTTGACTAAGGCCCCAGTTCCAGCTGAAAAAAAAATAAAAAAAATACAGCCCCAAAGCATGATGCTGCCACCACCATGCTTCACGGTGGGTATGGTGTTTTTTTGGTGATGTGCAGTGTGGTTTTTGCACCAAACATATCTTTTGGAATTATGGCCAAAATGTTCGACCTTGATTTCATCAGACCACAACACATTTTCCCACATGCTTTTGGTAGACTTCAGATGTGTTTTTGCAAAATTTAGCCGTGCTTGGATGTTTTTCTTTGTAAGAAAAGGCTTCCGTCTTGCCACTCTACCCCATAGCCCAGACATATGAAGAATACGGGAGATTGTTGTCACATGTACCACACAGACAGTACTTGTCAGATATTCCTGCAGCTCCTTTCATGTTGCTGTAGGCCTCTTGGCAGCCTCCCAGACCGGTTTTCTTCTCGTCTTTTCATCAAATTTGGAGGGATGTCCAGTTCTTGGTGATGTCACTGTTCCGCCATATTTTCTCCACTTGATGAGGACTGTCTTTACTGTGTTCGATGGTATATCTAATGCCTTGGAAATTCTTTTGTACCCTTCTCCTGACTGATACCTTTTAACAATGAGATCCCTCTGATGCTTTGGAAGCTCTCTGCCGACCATGGCTTTTGCTGTAGGATGCGACTAAGAAAATGTCAGGAAAGACCGACTAGAACACCTGAACTTTATTTGGGGTTAATCAGAGGCACTTTAAAAATGATGGCAGGTGTGTACTGACTCCTATTTAACATGATTTTGAGTGTGATTGCCTAATTCTGAATACAGCTACATCCCCAGTTATAAGAGGGTGTGCACACTTATGCAACCACATTATTTTAGTTTATGTTTACTCCCCCCCCCTAAAAATTTCAGTTTGTTTTTCAATTGAGTTGTACAGTTTATATGTCACATTAAAAGGTGGGAAAAGTTCTGAAATAATTTATCTTTGTCTCATTTTTTTTACATCACAGAAACCTGACATTTTAACAGGGATGTGTAGACTTTTTATATCCACTGTATATGTGACTTGCATTTCCGGGTAGGGGGCGCATACGCTGCCCTACCTGCCCTGCCATTGGTGGCTAGGGATATCAATCACTGGGTCCCGGGCCAGAGATTCTCTGCCGACACCTGGCGATCATCAGGGAAAGCGGACAGGGGAGAGACTTGTGTGTAAACAACACAGGTCTCTCTCTTGGCAGCAAGGACATGCTGCTTTGTATTTCTCTGCAGAGCACCATAGGAAGCAATGTTATTTCACATGTCATGCGGATTGGATGCGGTTCAAACTGCATCCAATCCGCAAATATGTGAACAGACACAGTCACCAGATCTCTATCCAACAGAGCACCTTTGGGATGTGGTGGAACAGGAGATTTGCATCATAGATGTTCAGCTGACAAATCTGCAGAAACTGTGTGATGCTATCATGTCAATATGGACCAAAATCTCTGAGGAATGTTTCCAACACCTTTTTGAATCTAGGCCACGAAGAATGAAGGCAGTTCTGAAGGCAAAAGGGGGCCCAACCCGATACTAGCAAGGTGGACCTAATAAAGAGGCCGGTGAGTGTATGTTACTTGCTAAACAACAATTTTTTTTATCAAGTTGTGGGTAACATTTCCCTTTCATAAAGGCAAATAGGATTGCTCACTTTGCATGGGAATTTGCCCCCAAGCGTAATGAATGAGGAGAAGCCTTGCTGACTTCCATCATCCTTGCATGTAATTGGGAATTCTTTGAAAAGGGAAACTTCACCACATTCACTAAGCTCTGGGGCAAATTCCTATAGCTATTTGCTTTTAGTAAATCAACCCCTATGGGGTTGTAAAACACAGACACAGCCAAATTCTAAACAAACACCCGAGGACATGGCTGTCAGATTCAAGTAAAGTATACATCTGTGGAGGGGAAGAGGGAGAGAGTTAGCTTAGGTAGGGCAAAAACGATAAGTGGACTTAGGATTTGACTATACTTCCACATTAAAACAAAGCTTAAGGGTCCTTTCACACGGGCGTTCTGCTTTCTCTTCAGTTCAGTCAAGTTTTTCAAAGAAAAAAACAGATGAGTTTACATCCGTTCTTTCATCCGTTTACATCTGTTTTCATCCCCTTAGATACGTTTTTCTTACCTTTCAATCCATTTACATCAGTTTTTGGTCCGTTTACATCCGTTTTTGATCTGTTTTCATCAGTTTTTCATCCGATCTGTTTTTTTTTTCCAGAAGAAAAATAAGGTTTTCTTCCGTACAAATAAACGGATGTGAACGGATGCGGACATTAACGGACGTAAAAAGATGTTCATCCGTTTACATCCGCAAGTCCAAATACACGGGGGTCCGTTTTTCATCCGTAAACGGACAGAAGAAAAACGGACATATGGAACGCCCGTGTGAAAGGGGCTTAAACCTACTCCCACCCCCATTCTGAGGCTATTCTATCTACCCTGTAAAGGAGAGGAGTCTTTACTTACCTATTCAAAGTCGCTCTGGTCCGGTCACATGATCTCTCCAGCACTGACTTCAGTGCAGAGGAGAGATCCCTGACAAGGGCTGCAGAGCCTGAGCGGTGATGTCACTGGAATGCCACTTTAACCGCCTTCTGACTTCCTCACGTATGAGTGGCAGAGTGGCTCTCCTCCACTGGATCTCATATCTGATATGGGATCCAGCTCTTCTGGGTAGGGGGAGCACACGCCCGCCACCTTGGCTGTGCCTACAGCACAAGCCGATCAGCGGGTCCTGGCTAATGATTGATGGCCGGGACCCGCTGATCAGTGAAGACAAAGACAGGACAGAGCTCTGTGAATGTAAACAACACAGAGCTCTGTTGTCAGCGGGGATGTGTAGGTGTGTGACACATGTGAATGCACCAAGCACTGTTAGGTAATCACCCCTTTAATTGCCCCTAGATGTTAACCTATTCCAGGAAAGTGTCATTAGTACAGTGTATATTATCAGCACCGATCACTGTATTAGTGTCACGGGAGAGGTCAGTTAGTGTCAGATTGCCTGCCGTACTATCACAGTCCCAATATAAGCTGCCGATTGCCACCATTACTAGTATAAAAGAAAAATTAATAAAAAATTCAAGAATATAAACCATAGTTTGTAGATGCTATAACTTTCGCGCAAACCAATCATTAACTTATTTGGATTTTTTTTTACCAAAAATACGAATACACCTTTCCCTAAATTTCTGAAGAAATATGATTTTTTTTATCTTATTGGAAAGTAGAAAAATTAAAATTGGATATTAAAAAAAAAGTAAAAACATTTTTGGTCTTTCTTTTACGTTTATATATCAAAAATAAAAAACCCAGTGGTGACCAAATACCACCAACAGAAATCTCTATTTTTGTGGAAAAAAAAAATGGTATAAATTTCATTTGGGAACAGTGTTGCATGACTGCGCAATTGTCAGTTAAAGCCATACAGTGCCAAATAGCAACAAATGGGCTGGTCATGAAGGGGGTACAATCTTCCAGAGGGCAAGTGGTTAAAGTGCACTTATCCTTTAAATTAAATCTGTAATAGGAGACTATGTGAGCTGAAAATGCCAAGAGCCTTTTCTTCTCTAGTTTCAATGCTTACTGGCACTGAAAAATTATGAAGCAAATAAAGTCAGAACTCCAAATCTGAGTTCTGGATAACTGACTCAGAAACCATTGAAGTCATTGGATCACCACCAGGCACTGAGCATATTTCAGAAGGTCAACAATGGCTGCCTATATATTTTGCCAAGTCCAAGCTTCCTTTAAGAGCCTAAATGCTTTGCTTGGCAAAACCTGCGGCAGGCATGTAAAATCATTGGTTGCAGTTCATACTGAGTCATGTGACCTGTCTTGCTGGGGCATGTTGGTCAACTAGCACTATGTAGGCCGTGTCACACCCAATGTGTGACCTCGTCCTGGTTTCCTCCCCCAGTGCCTCAGGGTTGATGTTTCCTCTTGTTCGCAGTACTGCTTGCCAGAGAGTTCATACATTGCACTTGCTCATACCGCAGCTGTAGCTGTTCCTGGCACACGGTCTGCATCTGTTGGGCGTCCTGCAAACTGCAGTTTAAGTCCACTGCCAAGGCAACCGGGTCCTGAGCACAAACAGCCTGGAGACAAGAAAGCAGGGATTAAACAGGAACAAAACAAATCGGTGATCTCATCGATCAAAAAAACCATGCTGGTTCCGGAATTACACAGTTGTTGTTAAATCTTAAAGCAGAACTCCTGCCAAAAATAAGAGAACAACAAATAACCCAATAAAAGATAAAAATAACAAAAAAACGCTTTTGCTGCAATATTTGCTTCAATTCGGAGATTTCCTGTCCAGTACTTTTTTCTGCCATAAGATGTCCTCACTCTGACAGACAGCATCATGTAACCCACTTCCTCGGAGTCCAGGTTGTTCTGAACCTACCCCCAGCTTGGAACTGGACAGTGAAAGAGGAGAAGCAGCACAATGATGAATCTGTCACCCTGCTTTCTCCTCCTTTCAGCATGCTTCTTGTCAGCACAAAAACTATTTCCCCCTTTTGCTGCTTCTTCCTTCCAAGAGGCTGATGAAAGGTCAAATTTAGGTAATTTCACCACTTGCATTTAAAGTAGAGCTATAGGCAAACCTTTTTTTTTTGGATAGAGTAAGGAAGGGCCATAGACCCTGTAATTTTTTTTTGCCATCCATGTCCCATTGGGGAAATTTCCCTTCACTTCCTGTCCCATAGCCAAAACAGGAAATCCTTGCAATTTAAGGGAATCCATTGGAGGCGCCCCAGGTCTTGCTCCAAACATCTTTTGCAAAACACCATACTTACTTCCAGCTGTTCGTTTGATAAGCTGAGATGTGGCATTTTTTTTTCCTTTAATAGTCTAAGTACTTGGCTGGGGAGTGGAGTCTTGTGGCTTGTCCCTTCCTCCTCGTTATCAGATTCAGCCATGCTCTTTGATGCCCCTTTGAAAAAAACACAAAGATTTTAGGGAAGGGGGGGCCGGGCTAAAAATCTGTATGTTAGGGTGGAACTCCAGCCAAAACATTTTTTCCAGTTAAGGTTAGAGTGGTGGATGTTAGAACCCCTGTCAAGTTTTTATTGCTGTCTATGACCAAAGTGGGGAGATTTAATCTGATTTCCTATCCCACAGATAAGACAGAATAGGGGTGATTTACTAAAACTGGAGATAGCCAATCAGCGTCTAAGTTCAGCTTGTTCAATTAACCTCTTCTGCGCCGCCCTATAGCAGAACTACTAATCACTAATATATATATATATATATACAGTCATGGCCGAAATTGTTGGCACCCTTGATATTTTTCCTGAAAATCAAGTATTTCACACAAAAAAGGTATTGCATTAACACATGTTTTGCTATACACATGTTTATTCCCTTTGTATGTATTGGAACAAATATAAAACAGAGGCAGAAAAGCAAATATGACATAATGTCACACAAAACCCCAAAAATGGGCTGGACAAAAGTATTGGCACCCTTAACTTAATATTTGGTTGCACACCCTTTGGAAAACATAACTGAAATCAGTCGCTTCCTATAACCATCAATAAGCTTCTGACACCTCTCACCCGGAATTTTGGACCACTCTTCCTTTGCAAACAGCTCCAGGTCTCTCTTATTGGAAGGACACCTTTTCCCAACAGCAATTTTAAGATCTCTCCACAGGTGTTCAATGGGATTTAGATCTGGGCTCATTGCTGGCCACTTCAGAACTCTCCAGCGCTTCTTTGCCATCCATTTCTGAGTGCTTTTTGACGTATGTTTGGGGTCATTGTCCTGCTGGAAGACCCAGGATCTTGGACGCAAACCCAGCTTTCTGACACTGGGCCCTACAGTGCGACCCAAAATCCTTTGGTAATCCTCAGATTTCATGATGCCTTGCACACAGTCAAGGCACCCAGTGCCAGAGGCAGCAAAACAACCCCAAAACATCATTGAACCTCCACCATATTTTACCGTAGGTACTGTGTTTTGTTCTTTGTAGGCCTCATTCCGTTTTCGGTAAACAGTAGAATGATGTGCTTTACCGAAAAGCTCTATCTTGGTCTCATCTGTCCACAAGACGTTTTCCCAGAAGGCTTTTGGCTTACTCAAGTACATTTTGGCAAACTGTAGTCTTGCTTTTTTATGTCTCTGTGTCAGCAGTGGGGTCCTCCTGGGTCTCCTGCCATAGCGTTTCATTTCATTTAAATGTCGACGGATAGTTCGCGCTGACACTGATGCTCCCTGAGCCTGCAGGACAGCTTGAATGTCTTTGGAACATGTTTGGGGCTGCTTATCCACCATCCGGACTATTCTGCGTTGCAATCTTTCATCAATTTTCCTCATCCGTCCACGACCAGGGAGATTAGCTACAGTGCCATGGGTTGCAAACTTCTTGATAATGTTGCGCACTGTGGACAAAGGCAAATCTAGTTCTCTGGAGATGGACTTGTAACCTTGAGATTGTTGATATTTTGCCACAATTTTGGTTCTCAGGTCCTCAGACAGTTCTCGTCTCCTCTTTCTGTTGTCCATGCTTAGTGTGGCACAGACAGACACACAATGCAAAGGTTAAGTGAACGTCTCTCCTTTTTATCTGCTTTCAGGTGTGATTTCTATATTGCCCACACCTGTTACTTGCCCCAGGTGAGTTTACAGGAGCATCACATGCTTGTAACATTCTTATTTATCCGCAGTTGTGAAAGGGTGCCAATACTTTTGTCCAGCCCATTTTTGGAGGTTTGTGTGACATTATGTCGAATTTGCTTTCTTTCCTCCCTTTTTTTGTTTTGTCCCAATACACACAAAGGGAATAAACATGTGTATAGCAAAACATGTGTTAATGCAATACGTTTCGTGAGAAATACATGATTTCCTGGAGAAATATCAAGGGTGCCAACAATTTCGGCCATGACTGTATATATATATATATATATATATATATTAGTGATTAGTAGTTTTGCCCCACACAGTGGGGCAAAAAAGTATTTAGTCAGCCACCAATTGTGCAAGTTCTCCCACTTAAAAAGATGAGAGAGGCCTGTAATTGGCATCATAGGTAGACCTCAACTATGAGAGACAAAATGAGAAAAAAAATCCAGACAATCACATTGGCTGATTTGGAAAGAATTTATTTGCAAATTATGGTGGAAAATAAGTATTTGGTCACCTACAAACAAGCAAGATTTCTGGCTCTCACAGACCTGTACCTTCTTCTTTAAGAGGCTCCTCTTTCCTGCACTCATTACCTGTATCAATGGCACCTGTTTGAACTTGTTATCAGTATAAAAGACACCTGTCCACAACCTCAAACAGTCACACTCCAAACTCCACTATGGTAAAGATCAAAGAGCTGTCGAAAGACACCAGAAACAAAATTGTAGACCTGCACCAGGCTGGGAAGACTGAATCTGCAATAGGCAAGCAGCTTGGTGTGAACAAATCAACTGTGGTAGCAATAATTAGAAAATGGAAGACATACAAGACCACTGATAATCTCCCTCGATCTGGGGCTCCATGCAAGATCTCACCCCGTGGGGTCAAAATGATCACAAGAACGGTGAGCAAAAATCCCAGGACCACACGGGGGGACCTAGTGAATGACCTGCAGAGAGCTGGGACCAACGTAACAACGGCTACCATCAGTAACACACTATGCCGCCAGGGACTCAGATCCTGCAGTGCCAGACGTGTCCCCCTGCTTAAGCCAGTACATGTCCGGGCCCATCTGAAGTTTGCTAGAGAGCATTTGGATGATCCAGAAGAGGATTGGGAGAATGTCATATGGTCAGATGAAACCAAAATAGAACTGTTTGGTAGAAACACAACTTGTCGTGTTTGGAGGAGAGAGAATGCTGAGTTGCATCCAAAGAACACCATACCTACTTTGAAGCATGGGGGTGGCAACATCATGCTTTGGGGCTGTTTCTCTACAAAGGGACCAGGACGACTGATCCATGTACAGGACAGAATGAATGGGGCCATGTATCGTGAGATTTTGAGTGCAAAGCTCCTTCCATCAGCAAGGGCATTGAAGATGAAACGTGGCTGGGTCTTCCAACATGACAATGATCCCAAACATACCGCCTGGGCAATGAAGGAGTGGCTTCGTAAGAAGCATTTCAAGGTCCTGGAGTGGCCTAGCCAGTCTCCAGATTTCAACCCCATAGAAAACCTTTGGAGGGAGTTGAAAGTCCGTGTTGCCCAGCGACAGCCCCAAAACATCACTGCTCTAGAGGAGATCTGCATGGAGGATGGGGCAACATACCAGCAACAGTGTGTGCCAACCTTGTAAAGATTTACAGGAAACGTCTGACCTCTGTCATTGCCAACAAAGGATATATAACAAAGTATTGAGATGAACCTTTGATATTGACCAAATACTTATTTTCCACCATAATTTGCAAATAAATTCTTTCCAAATCAGCCAATGTGATTGTCTGGATTTTTTTTCTCATTTTGTCTCTCATAGTTGAGGTCTACCTATGATGCCAATTACAGGCCTCTCTCATCTTTTTAAGTGGAGAACTTGCACAATTGGTGGCTGACTAAATACTTTTTTGCCCCACTGTATATATACACATACATACATACATACACACACACGTACATATACACACATGCACACAGATACGCACACACACACACAGATACATATACACGCACAGATACATACACACACACGTGATTTTACAGTTCCAGGTAGGGGGTGCGTGCGTGCCCCTACCTGCGCCTCCATTCGAGGGCTCGGCTTTCAATCATCGGGTCCTGGCCAGTGATTCCCCGCTGGCACCCGGTGACCTCCGAGTATCACTGATGGGGGAGAGACCTGTACCTCTCCCGTCAGCTCCTTAACACTGCTTTGTATGGCTCTGCTATGCACAGCCATACAAAGCGGTGTGCTTACAGTGTAAAGCACACACAGCCCACATAGTAAAACAGCACACAGTTAATCCTTTGATTGCCCCTACGTTAACCCCTTCATGCCCAGTGCCATTAGTACAGTGTCAACGCTTATTAGCACTGATCACTGTATTGGGGTCACTGGGGATGTCAGTGACACCAAGTCAGTTCTCCCCCAGTGTTAGAATGCCCGCCGAAGTCCCGCTATAAGTTGCTGATCGCCACCAATACTAGTAAAAAAAAAAATTCCAGTATATATACCTCCATTTGTAAACACTATAGCTTTCACGTAAAACAATTAATTTGCACATATTGGGATTTTTTCTTTAGCAAAAGACATGGAGCAGAATACATTTTGACCTAAATTTATACTGACATTTGATTTTTAACATTTTTTTTTACTGGACATGTTTAATAGCAAAAAGTCAAAAATATAGGTTTTTTTTTTCAAAATTGTCGGTATGTTTTTATTTACAGCACAAAAAAAAACAAAAACGCACAGGCGATCAAATACCACAGAAAGAAAGCTCTATTTGTAGGAAAAAAAGGGAGTAAATTTAATTTGGGTGCAGTGTTGCATGACCGTGCAATTGTTAGTTGAAGTAATGCAGTGCCGTATCACAAAAAATGGCCTGGTCAGGAAGGAAGGAGGGGGGGGGGAATCCTCTGGAGGGCAAGTGGTTAAGCTTTGACAATAAAACCTGGAAGCAGATTGGTTTCTATGTGGAGCTGTACAAAGATTTTGCACTCTTTAGCTTTAGTAAATCAACCCCAATGTGTCTACTGGAAGATTACGCCTCGCCTTCTGTTTCAGTGACAACGGCACAATACTGGATTTCTTAACACTTTCTGTTGTAGTGGCAATAGCTGGAGTTTCACTTTAAGAAACCGGCATGAAAATTAGAATACAAGGAACTAAAATACACAAAAACTAAAGCTGATAATTTTTAAGATGGCCTCCAGGTGTGTATGCATACATATTAAAGATTACACGCACAGTTACCATTTCTTGGCTCTATATACAGTGTGCATTAGAAACTGCAGCAAGTCAGATAGAGCCCGCCTCACTCCCTGGCTGGAGGACATCCAGCATCATCTAGTTCTTTCCTCCCCAGCCCGACTGTCCCTGACCACCCCCGTTCATTCATTGGATCTCAGTCCCTTTAATTGTGGAGGCTCAACATCACATGTGGGCATTTTCTAGGGCGAATACACAAAAACGACACTATCACTCCAGGGCAGGGGCGGACTGACCATTTGGAAACTCGGGCACCGCCCGAGGGCTCGGGGTCAGTAGGGGGCCCCATGAGATGCCCCTGGTACCTTTTTCATAGGCTTTTTTGAGTTTGGGCAAGGACACAGGGGCCCCATGATCCCCTATTGCCCGGGGGCCCCATGAGTTGTCAGTCCGCCCCTGTTCCAGGGTACACTTTAACTTTACAATATTGATTGAAAAAGGTGTACTTACTTAAAAATATACAATAGTTTCCTTTTAAAATTTAGAGACCTGGGTTTTATCTGCTTCATCCTCTCAACTGGAGGCCATCCTTTAACCTTTTCCTGGCCATCCCTGTAATAGGGTCTACAGTCAGGTCCATACATATTGAGACATCAGCACAATTTGTTTTGGCTCTATACACCACCACAATGGATTTGAAATGAAACGAACAAGATGTGCTTTAACTGCAGACTGTCAGCTTTAATTTGAGGGTATTTACATCCAAATCAGGTGAACGGTGTAGGAATTTACAACAGTTTGCATATGTGTCTCCCACTTGTTAAGGGACCAAAAGTAATGGGACAGAATAATAATCATAAATCAAACTTTCACTTTTTCATACTTGGTTGCAAATCCTTTGCAGTCAATTACAGCCTGAAGTCTGGAATGCATAGACATCACCAGACGCTGGGTTTCATCCCTGGTGATGCTCTGCCAGGCCTCTACTGCAACTGTCTTCAGTTCCTGCTTGTTCTTGGGGCATTTTCCCTTCAGTTTTGTCTTCAGCAAGTGAAATGCATGCTCAATCGGATTCAGGTCAGGTGATTGACTTGGCCATTGCATAACATTCCACTTCTTTCCCTTAAAAAACTCTTTGGTTGCTTTTGCAGTATGCTTTGGGTCATTGTCCATCTGCACTGTGAAGCGGCGTCCAATGAGTTGTGAAGCATTTGGCTGAATATGAGCAGATAATATTGCCCGAAACACTTCAGAATTCATCCGGCTGCTTTTGTCAGCAGTCACATCATCAATAAATACAAGAGAACCAGTTCCATTGGCAGCCATACATGCCCACGCCATGACACTACCACCACCATGCTTCACTGATGAGGTGGTATGCTTAGGATCATGAGCAGTTCCTTTCCTTCTCCATACTCTTCTCTTCCCATCACTCTGGTACAAGTTGATCTTGGTCTCATCTGTCCATAGGATGTTGTTCCAGAACTGTGAAGGCTTTTTTAGATGTCGTTTGGCAAACTCTAATCTTGCCTTCCTGTTTTTGAGGCTCACCAATGGTTTACATCTTGTGGTGAACCCTCTGTATTCACTCTGGTGAAGTCTTCTCTTGATTGTTGACTTTGACACACATACACCTACCTCCTGGAGAGTGTTCTTGATCTGGCCAAGGGTTGTGAAGGGGGTTTTCTTCACCAGGGAAAGAATTCTTCGGTCATCCACCACAGTTGTTTTCCGTGGTCTTCCGGTGTTGCTGAGCTCACCGGTGCGTTCCTTCTTTTTAAGAATGTTCCAAACAGTTGTTTTGGCCACGCCTAATGTTTTTGCTATCTCTCTGATGGGTTTGTTTTGTTTTTTTAGCCTAATGATGGCTTGCTTCACTGATAGTGACAGCTCTTTGGATCTCATCTTGAGAGTTGACAGCAACAGATTCCAAATGCAAATAGCACACTTGAAATGAACTCTGGACCTTTTATCTGCTCATTGTAATTGAGATAATGAGGGAGTAACACACACCTGGCCATGGAACAGCTGAGAAGCCAATTGCCCCATTACTTTTGGTCCCTTAACAAGTGGGAGACACATATGCAAACTGTTGTAATTCCTACACCGTTCACCTGATTTGGATGTAAATACCCTCAAATTAAAGCTGACAGTCTGCAGTTAAAGCACATCTTGTTCGTTTCATTTCAAATCCATTGTGGTGGTGTATAGAGCCAAAAATGTTAGAATTGTGTCAATGTCCCAATATTTATGGACCTGACTGTATGTGCCCCATGGGTGAGAAGGATTGGCCAATCATGTGTCCACTGTGAATGGCTGTCACAGTGAGGGAAAATGTCACCAGCACACTGAGGATCAATACGGGTCCAA